>NC_092294.1:7947830-8022830 GCF_036320965.1 Panulirus ornatus | reverse complement strand
CTCCCTGTTCGGTCAGGTTATGGGAGGCTGCAGACGACCGGGTTCCTGGATTCATTGATTTCCGTGAGTTCTTTGTAGCTAGCTGGCCAGTCTCTACCCTCACCGTAGTTAACCTCACTGACCCACATCACTGTGCATACGTTCCATCATGTACCTCATTTGCCACCTCCCTTCTCCTCCTCAGCTTCCTTCAGTCTCTTGGTGAAGGTTAATTACCTTACGCCTTGCGTTAATTACCCCACCCCTGCGTCTGAACCCCTTGCTTCATTAACCCCTCTCCTCCCCACCCCCCTAGTGTGACAGCCCTTTCTATAGTGACCCTGGTTTATTACAACCCCTCTCCCACCCCCCGCGTGATGACACCGTGTATTGAAACGTTAATTACCCCCGCGTGACAACCCTTGTTGAAAACTGATTAATTACCCCGTGTGCCAACCTTCTAGAGACCGGGGTTAATTGTACCCACCCGGATGACACCACTCACAGACACTGTTGTTAAGTGTGAGCCCTCATGTGCGAGCATCTGCTGAAACTATGGTTAATTAACCTCCCCGCTTCATGAACCCCCCTCCACCTACCACCTTCATGACCCCTGCCTCCACCTTCCACCTTCATGACTCCCCTTGGAAGCCATTCTGGTTTACCCTGTCACAACATCTGAATCCATGTTCCCGTGACCGCTCACTTGTACGTTGTGGATACCTCGTGTGGTCTTGAGTGGTCGTCTTCACTCCTACAGCCCCTGGCTGAGGCTGCTGGACTGGGTCGTGGGTCGACCAAGCTGATGGAAGCCACGACTATGGCAACTCTTTCGCATTCCCCAAAGTTAAACTTCATGTTCCACCTCTAAAATCGTTTTTAGCCTTATAATTCTACTCGTGTTTAACCCGGGCTGTAAATGCCCTTGTTGTAATCTGCAGACACCACTGCCCTACCACTGAGGTTTACTCCTCACTCACCCGCAGTGGCAAGAACTTGATGCTGTGGGAAACGGATACATTTCGCAAAAAGTTGGGAATGGAGAGGAGTTTTGTTTAGGGTTTGTTTGTGCATCTTTTTTTGGGTCTGTACTTCATTGAAGCATTTTTTTTTATCGTTTATTTAACACTTTATTGGGCTCTTTTTTGTAGTTTATTTGTAGATTATTGAAGCTTTTTTACAATAAAAGTATCAACTGACTTTTGTGATGGCAATGCTTCACGAGGAATAGGTGTTAGTGTTTGTGGCCCGTCATGTTAAGCTAGACTGTGGATCAGTAGGTATGTGAGTCACTGACCCATGGGTGGCGGTGGTGGGATGAGGGAGTAAAGGGTACAGCGTAGGTGGGACTGTGGGTAGGTAAGGGTGCACGGGAGGGAGTGAGGGAGGCGACCCCATCACAAGTGCGCCCCGAAGACCCGTTATGATAACCAGGGGTGGCTCCGCGTCCCTCCTTTGCACCGTCATCACTTTACGGACGCTACCGCCTTCCCATACGGCCGTTACCTTCTCCCTTGCACCCATGGCTCTCCCACCGCCTCCACAACACCCCACTGATACCCGACGTCCTTCACCTGAGGTGCCCAGGAGCGATGACTAGAGCCCCGCTCCTTGCTCCCATACCACTGTCTGCCAGCTTTTAACTTCAGCTCCTGAACCTCTGCATCGTTCTCTCCGTGTCTCTCTTTCACCCAGTACAATGTCGATTACTTCATCGCGTCCTTGATCTATTTTCAGTGCTCACGACCTCTCCACAACCCTTAAGACCTTCTCAGGGCCTCTCCACAACCACCACAACCTTTCCACAACCCTTAAGACCTTCTTAGGACCTCCACAAACCCCACGACCTTTCCAGAATCCTCACCACCTCTCCCTGCCCCCACGACACGACCTCCCCTCATCATTTATCACCCCTCCTCAACCCTCACCACCTCTCCACGACTCCCATGACCCAAAACAGCCTTCTCCACCCCTCCACAACCCACATCACCTCTCCATAACACCCCACGACCTCCCTTGGTGTGTCTACGACTCCGTATATACGGTCGTCCCGTCCCTCTCCACCATACCTAAGGGCCCTCGACCACGCCTCTGACTGCCACCCTCACGTTCCTCGTCCACTCCGTTGCCCTTACGACTCGCCCACCGCGGCCGCAACCTTGTCTCGGTCCACAACAAGGTTGTTAAAGGTTGTGACCTCATCCTCCTGACTTATGACCTCTCCACCTTATTACATTTGTGACCTGTTCATGTGTTGGAGATGCATTCCTCCACACACCCCCCCACCGTGCATATAACATCCTTACCTCGTCCTGTATCCATCCCTCTGTTCCCTAACCACACTTAACCACCCACCTACACACCTCCACCCGCCTTTACAACGCCACTCACCTCCACTCACCTCCACCCGCCTTTACAACGCCACTCACCTCCACCCACCTCCAACCTCATCTCTGAAACCCATCTGTATGCGGCTGGTATGACTTCTTCCCTACACTTATGAAATGCCAAAGTAACTCTAGCTGACGGTAGGGACTCATTTATCGCGGGTTCTGAGGAGCACCTAGGTTGGCTGTGGGCCGACTGCCTTAATGTAAATCCTTTCGAAGATGACGACCTAGCTGTCGCACACCCGTGACGACCCTTCCATTACCGTCACCACCTTTCTACCACTTCCGCAACCCTCACACTATTCGAACGACTTGCGCTACACCCACGTCCGTCCTCATCACGACGACCATCCATGACACGACCGCGACAACGACCATCTCTTACCCGTCAACCCGTCCACCACACCCACGACTCACCGGCCATATTTACGACCCGTTGTATCACGACCCTCCTCATACCCATGACCTATCCACTATACCCACGACCTTTATAATATTATACCTACAATGCGATATATCCAGAGCTACCACGACATATACGACCTCCACCATATCGCACTCGTGGCGTCTACAACAGACCTACGACTATTGCCCTCACCATTGACTCAGTCTTGTACATCTATTACCCTTCCTTCAGCAACCATGGCTCCATCGCTTCACAGACAGTCTATCCTTGACCATCTTCACCACTCCAACACGATCCTCCACCTCCCATCCTCCTTGCTTATAACATCCCACCAACATGTACCCTTCCCCCACTTTGTATATCAGTACTGCTACAACTAACATCTACCCATCCTCCACTATACATAACATCATGGCTACATCACCAACATCTACCTCCTCCCCCACTGTACATCATACTATAGCCACATTACCAGCTTCTACCCATCTCCCACTATACATGATATCATGGCCACTTCGCCAACGTCTACCCCCTCCCTCACTATACATAACATCATGGCCACATCACCATCATCCATTCCTCCACCTCACCATGCAGGAGTGTCGCCCTCAACACTGTCTTGGGAACCAGTTCACGTTCCATTTTTTCTTGGGCGAGGGGAACAAAGAAGAACGCCCACGCTAATTTATTATAGACCGGAAAATGAGCGACTCAGAACTTTGGGCCCGAGAGCGTACATGATTCCCTCACTATATTTTCTGGGAAACTTATATAACTTTACTACGATAGAAATTAGAGCAATTCTACTGATCATTATAGATGCTTAAGAGGTTAGGACTCCCGAGTGATTGGGTTATATCTGCCTAATGGTTGGAAGTCTCTCAAAATGATATCGGATTATCTCTTCAGCTATGATTATTCTTGCCAACTTCTAAATTTTCGATCGAATGTATGTCGAAAAATCCATTGAGTTGGGATGGAAGATATGCTATGACTCCTGGAGTATTGGAACTTGTTTGCAAAATGTATGAATATCATATACAATGATAGTGTATTTTAGTCATTGAAAATGTTAACGTATTTACAGCTACGCCTTTCTGAAAGAATAGCGCAGTCGTAGTAACCTAATACAGTAGTAACAGCTAACACTGAAGCTTAATACAGTAGTAACAGCTAACACTGAAGCTTAATACAGTAGTAACAGCTAACACTGAAGCTTAATACAGTCGTAACAGTAGTAGAATTGATACAGTAATAACAGCTACCACTAAAACTAAATGCAATAGTAACAGCTTTCACTGAAAATTTATACAGTAGTAACAGCTACCACTAAAATTTAATACAGTAGTAACAGCTACCACTAAGATATAATACAGTAGTAACAGCTACCACTAAAATTTAATACAGTAGTAACAGCTACCACTAAAATTTGATACAGTAGTAACAGCTACCACTAAGATATAATACAGTAGTAACAGCTACCACTAAAACCAAATACAATAGTAACAACTACCAGTAAAACCAAATGCAGTAGTAACAGCTACCACTAAAATTTAATACAGTAGTAACAGCTACCACTGAAACCAAATACAGTAGTAACAGCTACCACTAAAATTTGATACAGCAGTAACAGCTGCCACTAAGATATAATACAGTAGTAACAGCTACCACTAAAATTTAATACAGTAGTAACAGCTACCACTAAAATTTGATACAGTAGTAACAGCTACCACTAAAATTTAATACAGTAGTAACAGCTACCACTAAAACCAAATGCAGCAGTAACAGCTACCACTAAAATTTAATACTGTAGTAACAGCTACCACTAAAACCAAATACAGTAGTGACAGCTACCACTAAAATTTAATACAGTAGTAACAGCTACCACTAAGATATAATTCAGTAGTAACAGCTACCACTAAAATTTAATACAGTAGTAACAGCTACCACTAAAATTTGATACAGTAGTAACAGCTACCACTAAGATATAATACAGTAGTAACAGCTACCACTAAAACCAAATACAATAGTAACAACTACCAGTAAAACCAAATGCAGTAGTAACAGCTACCACTAAGATTTAATACAGTAGTAACAGCTACCACTGAAACCAAATACAGTAGTAACAGCTACCACTAAAATTTGATACAGCAGTAACAGCTACCACTAAGATATAATACAGTAGTAACAGCTACCACTAAAATTTAATACAGTAGTAACAGCTACCACTAAAATTTGATACAGTAGTAACAGCTACCACTAAAATTTAATACAGTAGTAACAGCTATCACTAAAACCAAAAACAGTAGTAACAGCTACCACTAAAATTTGATGCAGTAGTAACAGCTGCCACTAAAATTTGATACAGTAGTAACAGCTACCACTAAAACCAAATGTAGTAGTAACAGCTACCAGTAAAACCAAATACAGTAGTAACAGCTATCACTAACAGTTTATACACTGGTAACAACTATACCACAGAAACTAATACAGCACTAACTCCCATCTCCACCCTAAGTCATCCCCATCATTAATGAACCCCCCTTCCCCATCTCCTCCCCGGCAAGTCGCCCACGGTCATCAGTAACTCCATCTCCACCCTAGCAAGTCATCCCCATCATTAATGAACCCCCCTTCCCCATCTTCTCCCCGGCAAGTCACCCACGGTCATCAGTAACTCCATCTCCACCCTAGCAAGTCATCCCCATCATTATGAACCCCCCTTCCCCATCTTCTCCCCGGCAAGTCACCCACGGTCATCAGTAACTCCATCTCCACCCTAGCAAGTCATCCCCATCATTAATGAACCCCCCTTCCCCATCTCCTCCCCGGCAAGTCACCCACGGTCATCAGTAACTCCATCTCCACCCTAGCAAGTCATCCCCATCATTGTGAACCCCCTCCACCCCAGACTAGTCACCCCCCGATCATCAGTACCCACTCCTTCGCCGCCCCCCGCCGCCAGTTCGTCCCCCAGTGTGGTGGCCATCAAAGCAGCGCATCTGACGAAGATTATGTATAAATCACAGTTTGGGTCGGAGGAGGAGGAGGAGGAGGATGGTGGTGTGTGGGGAGGAGGGAGGCAAGCCCACACCCTCCCTCATCCCGGGCCGAGACACAAGGCCTTCCGCACACACACACACACCCACCCACCCCTACCTCCTCCTCCTGACGAAGTTCTCGCCGCGAGTTGATAGCAGCGGGCGGTTCCTCGACGCAGTTTAGCAAGTTTAATCAGTGTTTGATTTATTGCAGGGCCTCGTGTCATTAGAATTCAAGAGATGGGGCTTTGTTGGTAATGCGAGAGAGAGGTAGAGTCGCATAATAATTGTTTACCGCCCCGGGCCTTATCACGTCTCGCCCGCTAATTAAATTCTAATTGGTATTTACAGTAAGATGAATGAACAGGCATCGAAATACAGTTTGAATTAATTATTCTCGTTTAATATTTACAACGGACGTCTGTTGACAGTGGGCATGATATATGTAGGTATTGGACGGTGTTATACGGGGGGCGCGTAATTCCCACGCGCTGTTGCATAGCAGATCTGTGCTCATAACCTGAACTTCTCTCTCTCTCATGATTTTCAACCCTGTGTTCGATCTGCTGGTGTGGTTCTGTGGCATTATCCTGGTTACGTGGTTATGACGAAATCTGTATTATTATAAGAAGTAGTAGTAGTAGTATATAAATTATAATGATAATAATCATTATTATTATTATTATTATTATTAGTAGTAGTAGTAGTAGTAGCAGTAGTAGCAGTAGTAGTAGTATATAAATTATAATGATAATAATCATTATTATTATTAATTATTAGTAGTAGTAGTAGTAGCAGTAGTAGTAGTATATAAATTATAATGATAATCATTATTATTATTATTATTATTAGTAGTAGTAGTAGTAGTAGTAGTAGTAGCAGTAGTAGTAGTATATAAATTATAATGATAATAATCATTATTATTATTGTTATTATTATTAGTAGTAGTTGTAATGATATAATATTTATAATGATAATGATAATAATCATTATTATTATTATTAGTATATGTAGTAGTGTAATGATTATGAATAAGGATAATGATCATAATTATCATTAGTAGTAGTAGTATTAGTGTGATAATGATAATCATTATTATTATTATTATGATTATTATTATTATTATTACTATTATTATTATTATTATTATTATTATTATTATTATTGTTATTATTATTATTTTTTCAAATACTGATAACATTATTATCAGTATTATTATTAATATTATTATTATTATTATTATTATTATTATTATTATTATTATTTTTACTTACTGATAACATTATTGTAATATTATTATCATTTATTATTATTTTTTCAGTTACTTATAACATTATTATCAATATTATTATTGTTGTCGTTATTATTATCTTATTATTGTTAATATTATGATTATTATTATCGTTATTATCATTATTATTATTATTATTATTATTATTATTATTATTATTATTGTTGTTGTTATCATTATTATTATTATTATTATCATCCCAGAACCTCTCCCTCCAGGGAGTCCTGAAGCTTCAAGACATCAGTGCAATCAGTAGCAGGGGAAGGGTGGACTCCTTTGGAGTGGGAAGCTCTGCGACCCAGGTTTTACTTCGATAACACCATCCCGCAGAGGGTGATTTTTCTCTGTGTAACCACAAGCAAGCAAACTATTACTCATATGTATATATTTATCATACCTTGTCGCTGTTTCCCGCATTAGCGAGGTAGCGCAAGGAAACAGACGAAAGAATGGCCCAACCCACCCACATACACGTCCACACACGCACATACACATACCTCTACATTTCAACGTATACATATATATACATACACAGAGATATATACATGTATACACATGTACATAACTCATACTTGCTGCCTTCATTCATTCTCGTCGCTACCCCGCTACACATGAAATGACAACCCTCTCCCTCCGTATGCGCGCAAGGTAGGTGCTAGGAAAAGACAACAAAGGCCACATTCGTTCACACTCAGTCTCTAGCTGTCATGTATAAATGCACCGAAACCACAGCTCCCTTTTCACATCCAGGCCCCACAAAACTTTCCATGGTTTACCCCAGACACTTCACATGCCCTGGTTCAATCCACTGACATCACGTCGACCCCGGTATACCTCATCGTTCCAATTCACTCTAATCCTTGCACTCCTTTCACCCTCCTGCATGTTCAGGCCCCGATCGCTCAAAATCTTTTTCAGTCCATCCTTTCACCTCGGAGCATTTTGGTCTCCCACTTCTCCTTATTCCCTCCAACTCTGACACATATATCCTCTTTGTCAATCTTTCCTCACTCATTTTCTCCATGTGACCAAACCATTTTCAAAAGACCCTCTTCTGCTCTCTCAGCCACACTCTTTTTATTACCACACATCTCTCTTACTCTTTCATTACTCACTCGATCAAACCACTTCACAATACATAGTGTCTTCAAACATCTCATTTTAAACACATCCACCCTTCTCCGCACAACTCTATAGCTCACGCCTCACAACCATATAACATTGTTGGTACCACTATTCCTTCAAACATACCCATTTTGCTTTCCGAAATATTGTTCTCGCCTTCCACACATTCTTCAACTCTCCCAGAACTTTCGCCCCCTCCTCCACCCTGTGACTCACTTCCACGGTTCCATCCGCTGCCAAATCCACTCCCAGATATATAAAGCACTTCACTTCCTCCAGTTTTTCTCCATTCAAACTTATCTCCCAGTTGACTTGAACCTCAACCCTAGTAAACCTAATAACCTTGCTCTTATTCACATTTACTCTTAGCTTTCTTCTTTCACAGGCTTTACCAAACTCAGTCACCAGCTTCTGCAGTTTCTCACCCGAATCAGCCACCAGCGCTGTATCATCAGCGAACAGCAATTGAATCACTTCCCAAGCCCTTTCATCCACAACAGACTGCATACTTGCCCCTCTCGCCAATAATCTTGCATTCACCTCCCTAACAACCCCATCCATAAACAAATTACACAGCCATCACGCACCCCTGCCTCAAACCGACATTCAATGAGAACCAATCACTTTCTTCTCTTCCTACTCGTACACATACCTTACATCCTCGATAAAAACTTTTCACTGCATCTAGCAACTTGCCTCCCACACCATATATTCTTAATCTCTCTCTCTCTCTCTCTCTCTCTCTCTCTCTCTCTCTCTCTCTCTCTCTCTCTCTCTCTCTCTCTCTCTCTCTCTCTCTCTGTATGTATGTATATATATATATATATATATATATATATATATATATGTGTGTGTGTGTGTGTGTGTGTGTGTGTGTGTGTGTGTGGGAGTGTGAGTGGATGGACCATTCTTCGTCTGTTTCATGGCGTTACCTCACTGACGCGGGAAACAGCGATTATGTACGATGAATATAAATAGAATGATTATATATATATATATATATATATATATATATATATATATATATATATATATATATATATATATATTGGAAAGGATCACAATTTAGCGTGTGATCAGGTATATTCCTACGAGTCTACGGGGAAATGAAACACGATAAGTTCCCAAGTATTACACGAAAGTGCACACACACACACACACACACACACACACACACACACACACACACACACACTAAACTCCAGTCACAGCAGCTGTTTTGATAAGGTCAGACTCTGAGTGAAATACAAGAAGATATCCAAAGCAGTAAACAAAAACTGGAGAGAACAAGAATGATGGTTTGGGTCCTTCGGAAGGTGTTGAAAACGTCCTTCCAGTCTGGTGTGATACCGGACCTGCATTAAAAGGATCAGCCATTGTTCATATATTTCAGGCGACCTTTTTTTATTTTTTCTAAGAAGCTTTGGCGCTTTAGAAGCTGGTGTTCGGGATGTCGCAGGTTTCGAGTCTGTTCTTAACCTCCCAGGTAGAGAGTCGAGTTTGTTTGTAGGTGGTATTGTGGTTGTGTGTTTCTAATGTGGACCATTCCTGCGTACAGATAAGCTGACGGGAGTTGTTATATTTTATATGTAGTGACTATTATTGTGTCAGCGTGTGTGTATATACATATATATGTACATATATATATATATATATATATATATATATATATATATATATATATATATATATATATATGTACACACACATTTTTTTTTTTTTTCATACTATTCGCCATCTCCCGCATTAGCAAGGTTGCGTTAAGAACAGAGGACTGGACCTTTGAGGGAATACCCTCACCTGGTCCCCTTCTCTGTCCCTTCTTTTGGAAAATTAAAAAAAGAAAAACGAGAGGGGAGGATTTCCAGCCCCCCCGCTCCCTTCCCTTTTAGTCGCCTTCTACGACACGCAGGGAATACGTGGGAAGTATTCTTTCTCCCCTATCCCCAGGGATAATATATATATATATATATATATATATATATATATATATATATATAGAGAGAGAGAGAGAGAGAGAGAGAGAGGAGAGGAGGGGTTACCGGACTCCTCCTGCCTGTAGTTTACAGGCTTGTTGAACAACCTCTCACTGAACGTGATATATCGCTTTCTCAAGCACCTGTAGGCTCCAGTCTCGGAGACGACTGTACCCTTCAACCTCACCTAGAATTTTAAGGCAGGGGAAATGGCCTTGTCGGAAATTTTGCCGACAGAATTCACAGCCATCGCTGCCAGACATGGTGGAGGGGAAAAAAAGGTCGAGATAACTTGTGATACTCGAATCACATGATATCTGCCTCATCCGAAATGTGGGTCTCATAAGATGACATGCACAGCATGACGGAGAACGGCCGGGAATTGCCCGCTGGAACATAGTAGGGAAAAATAGTATCTTAGACTAAATAGAGTATCTCTAAAGGACATAATATCTCTGAAAGGCTAAATATAGTATCTGAAGTATTAAAGATAGTACCTCTGAAGTACATTAGTATCTCTTAAGGACAAAAGATAGTATCTCAGAGGGAAAAAATATATGTTATTTATGAAGGACGCAAGATAGTATCTGTGAGGGACTCGGGGGGGCCATGAGAACGGGACCGGAGGATAATTATGCCAATGTCAACACATGCCAGAACCATCGTCAGCCGTGTTCAGGAGAGCGAGGCCAGTGGAGAGCGTCTCCGTACGAGGAGGCCAGTGCATCCCGTCTCCTGACGCGAAGGCAGATGCACTCCTCCTCCAGACTTGGAGGCCAATGGACTCCTGGTCTAAAGGAATAGGCCAATGGAGTCCGTAAAGACCAATGGACTCCTTGTCGAAACAAGGCCACTGGAGACCGTCTGGAGATGAGGAGGTCAGTGGGACCCATGTCCAAACGAGAGAGCATATGCTCTCCGCCTCCAGACTCCCAGGGAGTCAGGGATTTTACGTCCAGACGAGGAGGCCACTGAACTCCGCCCGTGTCCAGACGAGAAAGCTTGACTGTACACAGGAGAGACGCTGCCTTGCCCAGTGTAACACGATGTGTGGAAGGTAGAACACAAACCAGGGTAGAGGAGTGACCCATAAGCCAGGGTAGAGGAG
Organism: Panulirus ornatus; assembly: GCF_036320965.1. NCBI lineage: Eukaryota > Metazoa > Arthropoda > Malacostraca > Decapoda > Palinuridae > Panulirus > Panulirus ornatus. Next base: position 8,011,514 of record NC_092294.1, on the reverse strand, counting down.
TGACACCGCTTCGGGCCGGCCCAGTGACTAATTACTACAGCAGTGGTGTTATTTTTTGTGTGTGTGAGCCGAGGTGGCGGGGCGGGATGAACCCGCACAGCCCACGGAAGTTAGACACAGTAAGGTACATGTGCAAGTGTTTTACTGTGTATAGTAATTTATCATTATTATTATTTTCATTTTATTATTATTATTATTATATTATTATTATTATTATTATTATTATTATTAATTATATTATTATTATAAAAGTATACGTAAGGTAAAGTAAGGTCCCAGACCCACCTGTGAGAGTAGAAGACCTCCGAAACCATCTTGAGGTATACGTAAGGTAAAGTAAGGTCCCAGACCCACCTGTGAGAGTAGAAGACCTCCGAAACCATCGTAAGTATACGTAAGGTAAAGTAAGGTCCCAGACCCACCTGTGAGAGTAGAAGACCTCCGAAACCATCGTAAGTATACGTAAGGTAAAGTAAGGTCCCAGACCCACCTGTGAGAGTAGAAGACCTCCGAAACCATCGTAAGTATACGTAAGGTAAAGTAAGGTCCCAGGCCTAACTGTCGGGGTAGAAGACCTCCGAAACCATCGTAAGTATACGTAAGGTAAAGTAAGGTCCCAGACCCACCTGTGAGAGTAGAAGACCTCCGAAACCATCGTAAGTATACGTAAGGTAAAGTAAGGTCCCAGACCCACCTGTGAGAGTAGAAGACCTCCGAAACCATCGTAAGTATACGTAAGGTAAAGTAAGGTCCCAGACCCACCTGTGAGAGTAGAAGACCTCCGAAACCATCTTGAGGTATACGTAAGGTAAAGTAAGGTCCCAGACCCACCTGTGAGAGTAGAAGACCTCCGAAACCATCGTAAGTATACGTAAGGTAAAGTAAGGTCCCAGACCCACCTGTGAGAGTAGAAGACCTCCGAAACCATCTTGAGGTATACGTAAGGTAAAGTAAGGTCCCAGACCCACCTGTGAGAGTAGAAGACCTCCGAAACCATCGTAAGTATACGTAAGGTAAAGTAAGGTCCCAGACCCACCTGTGAGAGTAGAAGACCTCCGAAACCATCGTAAGTATACGTAAGGTAAAGTAAGGTCCCAGACCCACCTGTGAGAGTAGAAGACCTCCGAAACCATCGTAAGTATACGTAAGGTAAAGTAAGGTCCCAGACCCACCTGTGAGAGTAGAAGACCTCCGAAACCATCGTAAGTATACGTAAGGTAAAGTAAGGTCCCAGACCCACCTGTGAGAGTAGAAGACCTCCGAAACCATCGTAAGTATACGTAAGGTAAAGTAAGGTCCCAGACCCACCTGTGAGAGTAGAAGACCTCCGAAACCATCGTAAGTATACGTAAGGTAAAGTAAGGTCCCAGACCCACCTGTGAGAGTAGAAGACCTCCGAAACCATCTTGAGGTATACGTAAGGTAAAGTAAGGTCCCAGACCCACCTGTGAGAGTAGAAGACCTCCGAAACCATCGTAAGTATACGTAAGGTAAAGTAAGGTCCCAGACCCACCTGTGAGAGTAGAAGACCTCCGAAACCATCGTAAGTATACGTAAGGTAAAGTAAGGTCCCAGACCCACCTGTGAGAGTAGAAGACCTCCGAAACCATCTTGAGGTATACGTAAGGTAAAGTAAGGTCCCAGACCCACCTGTGAGAGTAGAAGACCTCCGAAACCATCGTAAGTATACGTAAGGTAAAGTAAGGTCCCAGGCCTAGCTGTCGGAGTAGAAGACCTCCGAAACCATCGTAAGTATACGTAAGGTAAAGTAAGGTCCCAGACCCACCTGTGAGAGTAGAAGACCTCCGAAACCATCGTAAGTATACGTAAGGTAAAGTAAGGTCCCAGACCCACCTGTGAGAGTAGAAGACCTCCGAAACCATCGTAAGTATACGTAAGGTAAAGTAAGGTCCCAGACCCACCTGTGAGAGTAGAAGACCTCCGAAACCATCGTAAGTATACGTAAGGTAAAGTAAGGTCCCAGACCCACCTGTGAGAGTAGAAGACCTCCGAAACCATCGTAAGTATACGTAAGGTAAAGTAAGGTCCCAGACCCACCTGTGAGAGTAGAAGACCTCCGAAACCATCGTAAGTATACGTAAGGTAAAGTAAGGTCCCAGACCCACCTGTGAGAGTAGAAGACCTCCGAAACCATCTTGAGGTATACGTAAGGTAAAGTAAGGTCCCAGACCCACCTGTGAGAGTAGAAGACCTCCGAAACCATCGTAAGTATACGTAAGGTAAAGTAAGGTCCCAGACCCACCTGTGAGAGTAGAAGACCTCCGAAACCATCTTGAGGTATACGTAAGGTAAAGTAAGGTCCCAGACCCACCTGTGAGAGTAGAAGACCTCCGAAACCATCGTAAGTATACGTAAGGTAAAGTAAGGTCCCAGACCCACCTGTGAGAGTAGAAGACCTCCGAAACCATCTTGAGGTATACGTAAGGTAAAGTAAGGTCCCAGACCCACCTGTGAGAGTAGAAGACCTCCGAAACCATCGTAAGTATACGTAAGGTAAAGTAAGGTCCCAGACCCACCTGTGAGAGTAGAAGACCTCCGAAACCATCGTAAGTATACGTAAGGTAAAGTAAGGTCCCAGACCCACCTGTGAGAGTAGAAGACCTCCGAAACCATCGTAAGTATACGTAAGGTAAAGTAAGGTCCCAGACCCACCTGTGAGAGTAGAAGACCTCCGAAACCATCGTAAGTATACGTAAGGTAAAGTAAGGTCCCAGACCCACCTGTGAGAGTAGAAGACCTCCGAAACCATCGTAAGTATACGTAAGGTAAAGTAAGGTCCCAGACCCACCTGTGAGAGTAGAAGACCTCCGAAACCATCGTAAGTATACGTAAGGTAAAGTAAGGTCCCAGACCCACCTGTGAGAGTAGAAGACCTCCGAAACCATCGTAAGTATACGTAAGGTAAAGTAAGGTCCCAGACCCACCTGTGAGAGTAGAAGACCTCCGAAACCATCGTAAGTATACGTAAGGTAAAGTAAGGTCCCAGACCCACCTGTGAGAGTAGAAGACCTCCGAAACCATCGTAAGTATACGTAAGGTAAAGTAAGGTCCCAGACCCACCTGTGAGAGTAGAAGACCTCCGAAACCATCTTGAGGTATACGTAAGGTAAAGTAAGGTCCCAGACCCACCTGTGAGAGTAGAAGACCTCCGAAACCATCGTAAGTATACGTAAGGTAAAGTAAGGTCCCAGACCCACCTGTGAGAGTAGAAGACCTCCGAAACCATCGTAAGTATACGTAAGGTAAAGTAAGGTCCCAGACCCACCTGTGAGAGTAGAAGACCTCCGAAACCATCGTAAGTATACGTAAGGTAAAGTAAGGTCCCAGACCCACCTGTGAGAGTAGAAGACCTCCGAAACCATCGTAAGTATACGTAAGGTAAAGTAAGGTCCCAGACCCACCTGTGAGAGTAGAAGACCTCCGAAACCATCGTAAGTATACGTAAGGTAAAGTAAGGTCCCAGACCCACCTGTGAGAGTAGAAGACCTCCGAAACCATCGTAAGTATACGTAAGGTAAAGTAAGGTCCCAGACCCACCTGTGAGAGTAGAAGACCTCCGAAACCATCGTAAGTATACGTAAGGTAAAGTAAGGTCCCAGACCCACCTGTGAGAGTAGAAGACCTCCGAAACCATCGTAAGTATACGTAAGGTAAAGTAAGGTCCCAGACCCACCTGTGAGAGTAGAAGACCTCCGAAACCATCGTAAGTATACGTAAGGTAAAGTAAGGTCCCAGACCCACCTGTGAGAGTAGAAGACCTCCGAAACCATCGTAAGTATACGTAAGGTAAAGTAAGGTCCCAGACCCACCTGTGAGAGTAGAAGACCTCCGAAACCATCGTAAGTATACGTAAGGTAAAGTAAGGTCCCAGACCCACCTGTGAGAGTAGAAGACCTCCGAAACCATCGTAAGTATACGTAAGGTAAAGTAAGGTCCCAGACCCACCTGTGAGAGTAGAAGACCTCCGAAACCATCGTAAGTATACGTAAGGTAAAGTAAGGTCCCAGACCCACCTGTGAGAGTAGAAGACCTCCGAAACCATCGTAAGTATACGTAAGGTAAAGTAAGGTCCCAGGCCTAGCTGTCGGAGTAGAAGACCTCCGAAACCATCGTAAGTATACGTAAGGTAAAGTAAGGTCCCAGACCCACCTGTGAGAGTAGAAGACCTCCGAAACCATCTTGAGGTATACGTAAGGTAAAGTAAGGTCCCAGACCCACCTGTGAGAGTAGAAGACCTCCGAAACCATCGTAAGTATACGTAAGGTAAAGTAAGGTCCCAGGCCTAACTGTCGGGGTAGAAGACCTCCGAAACCATCGTAAGTATACGTAAGGTAAAGTAAGGTCCCAGACCCACCTGTGAGAGTAGAAGACCTCCGAAACCATCTTGAGGTATACGTAAGGTAAAGTAAGGTCCCAGACCCACCTGTGAGAGTAGAAGACCTCCGAAACCATCGTAAGTATACGTAAGGTAAAGTAAGGTCCCAGACCCACCTGTGAGAGTAGAAGACCTCCGAAACCATCTTGAGGTATACGTAAGGTAAAGTAAGGTCCCAGACCCACCTGTGAGAGTAGAAGACCTCCGAAACCATCGTAAGTATACGTAAGGTAAAGTAAGGTCCCAGGCCTAACTGTCGGGGTAGAAGACCTCCGAAACCATCGTAAGTATACGTAAGGTAAAGTAAGGTCCCAGACCCACCTGTGAGAGTAGAAGACCTCCGAAACCATCGTAAGTATACGTAAGGTAAAGTAAGGTCCCAGACCCACCTGTGAGAGTAGAAGACCTCCGAAACCATCTTGAGGTATACGTAAGGTAAAGTAAGGTCCCAGACCCACCTGTGAGAGTAGAAGACCTCCGAAACCATCTTGAGGTATACGTAAGGTAAAGTAAGGTCCCAGGCCTAGCTGTCGGAGTAGAAGACCTCCGAAACCATCGTAAGTATACGTAAGGTAAAGTAAGGTCCCAGACCCACCTGTGAGAGTAGAAGACCTCCGAAACCATCGTAAGTATACGTAAGGTAAAGTAAGGTCCCAGACCCACCTGTGAGAGTAGAAGACCTCCGAAACCATCGTAAGTATACGTAAGGTAAAGTAAGGTCCCAGACCCACCTGTGAGAGTAGAAGACCTCCGAAACCATCTTGAGGTATACGTAAGGTAAAGTAAGGTCCCAGACCCACCTGTGAGAGTAGAAGACCTCCGAAACCATCGTAAGTATACGTAAGGTAAAGTAAGGTCCCAGACCCACCTGTGAGAGTAGAAGACCTCCGAAACCATCGTAAGTATACGTAAGGTAAAGTAAGGTCCCAGACCCACCTGTGAGAGTAGAAGACCTCCGAAACCATCTTGAGGTATACGTAAGGTAAAGTAAGGTCCCAGACCCACCTGTGAGAGTAGAAGACCTCCGAAACCATCGTAAGTATACGTAAGGTAAAGTAAGGTCCCAGACCCACCTGTGAGAGTAGAAGACCTCCGAAACCATCGTAAGTATACGTAAGGTAAAGTAAGGTCCCAGACCCACCTGTGAGAGTAGAAGACCTCCGAAACCATCGTAAGTATACGTAAGGTAAAGTAAGGTCCCAGACCCACCTGTGAGAGTAGAAGACCTCCGAAACCATCGTAAGTATACGTAAGGTAAAGTAAGGTCCCAGACCCACCTGTGAGAGTAGAAGACCTCCGAAACCATCGTAAGTATACGTAAGGTAAAGTAAGGTCCCAGACCCACCTGTGAGAGTAGAAGACCTCCGAAACCATCGTAAGTATACGTAAGGTAAAGTAAGGTCCCAGACCCACCTGTGAGAGTAGAAGACCTCCGAAACCATCGTAAGTATACGTAAGGTAAAGTAAGGTCCCAGACCCACCTGTGAGAGTAGAAGACCTCCGAAACCATCGTAAGTATACGTAAGGTAAAGTAAGGTCCCAGACCCACCTGTGAGAGTAGAAGACCTCCGAAACCATCGTAAGTATACGTAAGGTAAAGTAAGGTCCCAGACCCACCTGTGAGAGTAGAAGACCTCCGAAACCATCTTGAGGTATACGTAAGGTAAAGTAAGGTCCCAGACCCACCTGTGAGAGTAGAAGACCTCCGAAACCATCGTAAGTATACGTAAGGTAAAGTAAGGTCCCAGACCCACCTGTGAGAGTAGAAGACCTCCGAAACCATCGTAAGTATACGTAAGGTAAAGTAAGGTCCCAGACCCACCTGTGAGAGTAGAAGACCTCCGAAACCATCTTGAGGTATACGTAAGGTAAAGTAAGGTCCCAGACCCACCTGTGAGAGTAGAAGACCTCCGAAACCATCGTAAGTATACGTAAGGTAAAGTAAGGTCCCAGACCCACCTGTGAGAGTAGAAGACCTCCGAAACCATCGTAAGTATACGTAAGGTAAAGTAAGGTCCCAGACCCACCTGTGAGAGTAGAAGACCTCCGAAACCATCGTAAGTATACGTAAGGTAAAGTAAGGTCCCAGACCCACCTGTGAGAGTAGAAGACCTCCGAAACCATCGTAAGTATACGTAAGGTAAAGTAAGGTCCCAGACCCACCTGTGAGAGTAGAAGACCTCCGAAACCATCTTGAGGTATACGTAAGGTAAAGTAAGGTCCCAGACCCACCTGTGAGAGTAGAAGACCTCCGAAACCATCGTAAGTATACGTAAGGTAAAGTAAGGTCCCAGACCCACCTGTGAGAGTAGAAGACCTCCGAAACCATCGTAAGTATACGTAAGGTAAAGTAAGGTCCCAGACCCACCTGTGAGAGTAGAAGACCTCCGAAACCATCTTGAGGTATACGTAAGGTAAAGTAAGGTCCCAGACCCACCTGTGAGAGTAGAAGACCTCCGAAACCATCGTAAGTATACGTAAGGTAAAGTAAGGTCCCAGACCCACCTGTGAGAGTAGAAGACCTCCGAAACCATCGTAAGTATACGTAAGGTAAAGTAAGGTCCCAGACCCACCTGTGAGAGTAGAAGACCTCCAAAACCATCTTGAGGTATACGTAAGGTAAAGTAAGGTCCCAGACCCACCTGTGAGAGTAGAAGACCTCCGAAACCATCGTAAGTATACGTAAGGTAAAGTAAGGTCCCAGACCCACCTGTGAGAGTAGAAGACCTCCGAAACCATCGTAAGTATACGTAAGGTAAAGTAAGGTCCCAGACCCACCTGTGAGAGTAGAAGACCTCCGAAACCATCGTAAGTATACGTAAGGTAAAGTAAGGTCCCAGACCCACCTGTGAGAGTAGAAGACCTCCGAAACCATCGTAAGTATACGTAAGGTAAAGTAAGGTCCCAGACCCACCTGTGAGAGTAGAAGACCTCCGAAACCATCGTAAGTATACGTAAGGTAAAGTAAGGTCCCAGACCCACCTGTGAGAGTAGAAGACCTCCGAAACCATCGTAAGTATACGTAAGGTAAAGTAAGGTCCCAGACCCACCTGTGAGAGTAGAAGACCTCCGAAACCATCGTAAGTATACGTAAGGTAAAGTAAGGTCCCAGACCCACCTGTGAGAGTAGAAGACCTCCGAAACCATCGTAAGTATACGTAAGGTAAAGTAAGGTCCCAGACCCACCTGTGAGAGTAGAAGACCTCCGAAACCATCGTAAGTATACGTAAGGTAAAGTAAGGTCCCAGACCCACCTGTGAGAGTAGAAGACCTCCGAAACCATCTTGAGGTATACGTAAGGTAAAGTAAGGTCCCAGACCCACCTGTGAGAGTAGAAGACCTCCGAAACCATCTTGAGGTATACGTAAGGTAAAGTAAGGTCCCAGACCCACCTGTGAGAGTAGAAGACCTCCGAAACCATCGTAAGTATACGTAAGGTAAAGTAAGGTCCCAGACCCACCTGTGAGAGTAGAAGACCTCCGAAACCATCGTAAGTATACGTAAGGTAAAGTAAGGTCCCAGACCCACCTGTGAGAGTAGAAGACCTCCGAAACCATCGTAAGTATACGTAAGGTAAAGTAAGGTCCCAGACCCACCTGTGAGAGTAGAAGACCTCCGAAACCATCTTGAGGTATACGTAAGGTAAAGTAAGGTCCCAGACCCACCTGTGAGAGTAGAAGACCTCCGAAACCATCTTGAGGTATACGTAAGGTAAAGTAAGGTCCCAGACCCACCTGTGAGAGTAGAAGACCTCCGAAACCATCGTAAGTATACGTAAGGTAAAGTAAGGTCCCAGACCCACCTGTGAGAGTAGAAGACCTCCGAAACCATCTTGAGGTATACGTAAGGTAAAGTAAGGTCCCAGACCCACCTGTGAGAGTAGAAGACCTCCGAAACCATCGTAAGTATACGTAAGGTAAAGTAAGGTCCCAGACCCACCTGTGAGAGTAGAAGACCTCCGAAACCATCGTAAGTATACGTAAGGTAAAGTAAGGTCCCAGACCCACCTGTGAGAGTAGAAGACCTCCGAAACCATCGTAAGTATACGTAAGGTAAAGTAAGGTCCCAGACCCACCTGTGAGAGTAGAAGACCTCCGAAACCATCTTGAGGTATACGTAAGGTAAAGTAAGGTCCCAGACCCACCTGTGAGAGTAGAAGACCTCCGAAACCATCGTAAGTATACGTAAGGTAAAGTAAGGTCCCAGACCCACCTGTGAGAGTAGAAGACCTCCGAAACCATCGTAAGTATACGTAAGGTAAAGTAAGGTCCCAGACCCACCTGTGAGAGTAGAAGACCTCCGAAACCATCGTAAGTATACGTAAGGTAAAGTAAGGTCCCAGACCCACCTGTGAGAGTAGAAGACCTCCGAAACCATCTTGAGGTATACGTAAGGTAAAGTAAGGTCCCAGACCCACCTGTGAGAGTAGAAGACCTCCGAAACCATCGTAAGTATACGTAAGGTAAAGTAAGGTCCCAGACCCACCTGTGAGAGTAGAAGACCTCTGAAACCATCGTAAGTTTACACGTGAGGTAAAGTAAGGTCCCAGACCCACCTGTGAGAGTAGAAGACCTCCGAAACCATCTTGAGGTATACGTAAGGTAAAGTAAGGTCCCAGACCCACCTGTGAGAGTAGAAGACCTCCAAAACCATCTTGAGGTATACGTAAGGTAAAGTAAGGTCCCAGACCCACCTGTGAGAGTAGAAGACCTCCGAAACCATCTTGAGGTATACGTAAGGTAAAGTAAGGTCCCAGGCCTAGCTGTCGGGGTAGAAGACCTCCGAAACCTTCTTAAGGTACAAGTAGGGTAAGGTCAGGTCCCAGGCCTAGCTGTCGGAGTAGAAGACCTCCGAAACCATCGTAAGTATACGTAAGGTAAGGTCCCAGACCCAGCTGTTTGGTTTGAAGACCTCCGAAACCATCATAAGGTTTACAGTTACACGTACAAGTATGTCCATCGTTCCAAAGACGACTCCTAGGTACCTGTTCGTTGCTCTGAAGGAGGAGGAGCGTGGGTGGCGCTCCTGAAGAAGCATACGCAAGGCACACACGTCACATTCAGACACTCCAGTTAGGAAGTTGGTCTGTGAACGGCACACAGCTCGTCAGAGTCATAGGACCACTCACTTATGTGTGAGTCATTCGCAGTTCACATGACTACATGTTTACGCAGTTGTCATTCATTACACGCGCAAGTTATGTGCTCAATCGTTCACATATACTGAATTTTTCAGAGTGTGCACATATACACACACGCGCGACCGTATGATATTTTCAAGAGTTTTTGCATTTCTCTTTCACGGCCGAACCGGAAGACCAAGAGGCCATGAATATTGGATGTAGATACTTCGTAATCTGGGCAAAGTTTAGGTTTACCGCCTATGTAATATTGCCAGTTGTATCTGCTTTTGTTTCTTTTCTTGCACGCCCCAGTCAAGGCCATCACATTTTATCGACCAACCCCCGAGAGGTGAATGAACAGCTGGGTTGACTGTGGACCGACTGTGCCGCTACCACTACGCAAGGGTATGAGAGCCTCGGCCCTTAAGGCCAACAAAGGCCGGCCTGAGCCACGTCTTCATGCCGTCGACCAACCCCAAAGGGTGGATGAACATCTGGGTTGACTGTGGATCGACTGCCGGAACCAGGATTCGAAAGTGGGCGGCCGGTGAATGCGTCACGGTCAAGTACGCTAACCACTACACCACGGAGGTCCATGAAACACGCACACACGCCACACACACACACACACACACACACACACACACACACACACACACACACACACACACACACACACACACACACCTACCTTTAAATATACATTGTTGACACTTAAAATACCTACCAGATTTGTATGTGCGCATCCCATTCGTGAATGACCGACGCATTTACATAACGACGCCGCTGAAATGGAGCCTCGGAATCCCCAGGCGAGGCGAGAGCCACCAGCCTCCTTAATGTATTGGAGTCGCCAGGAAATCATGTTAACCGCGGCACAGTTCTTACTGCTCCTCAGTGTGGCCTGGCGAGGGTCAGGTGTGGGTGCGGTGGTATAGGAGGAGGATGGCATGGGGCTGACCCCTCCCCCAGATCGCTGATAATGGCTCCACCTTCAATGTGTCTCTGTGCTATCTTTTTTTTTTCATAATTGGAGACGAAATGAATAAAAGTGGGTCTGTTTAGGATTTTAGGTACAGACCCAAAGTTGGGTGTATTAATGTAGTCGGGAGGGAGGTGGGAGAAAGTAATGGGGAGATGGGAAGAGAGTGAGTGTATCGTAAATTAGTGTATTATTAATATTTATTATTATTATTATTATTATTATTATTATTATTATTATTATTATTATTATTATTATTATTATTATTACTACTACTACTACTACTACTACTACTACTACTGTTATTATTATTATTGTTATTATTATTATTATTATTATTATTATTATTATTATTATTATATTAGTATCATCATTATCATTTCATAACCCCAGGAACCCTTTTATGGTGTTCTTGCAGCTCAGCCTGCGGGCTGCGGCTTCCAACAGCCTGGTCGACCAGCGACCCAACTCAGCAGCCTGGGCTCAGCCCGGGCTGTAGGGGTAGAAAACCCGCCAACCACTTCAACAGGTCCTCCTCCTCTGGAGCCAGAAGATCCTGGACGACACTGTACCGCGTTTCGTCCATTGGTGATGATGACCCGTGACGTAACCATTTGTAGTAGGAGTCCGGTAACACCTGTATGGTTGGTTGGTTCAGCTTCAGGCCTGTCGACTTCCTGTGTTGTTATGATCCTTACCTTCATTTTGTAACTACCAGCAGAAATAACTAAAAATGACCTGTTCAGGTCTTCAGTATATATATATATATATATATATATATATATATATATATATATATATATATATATATATATATATATATATATATATATATTCTTATGAGTCCACGGGGAAAATGAAACACGAAAAGTTCCCAAGTGCACTTTCGTGTAATAATCACATCATCAAGGGAGACACAGAGAGAAATATAACAGTCAGTTGATATATTTCTCTCTCTGTCTCCCCTGATGATGTGATTATTACACGAAGGTGCACTTGGGAACTTTTCGTGTTTCATTTTCCCCGTGGACTCATAAGAATATCTTGATCACGCGCAAAAATGTGATCCTTTCCAATATATATATATATATATATATATATATATATATATATATATATATATATATATATATATATATATATATATATATATATATATATACATGCTTCCTGCCCTAGGAATGTGTTCTTCCTGTAAGATGCTCCGGAAGCGCTCAGAAAGCCGGCCGCGCCAACGGGACGGAACTTTATGTCTTGCAGCACTGTGATGTGAGCGTGTCTGTATGCAGAGATTGCAGGGCAGTTGAGCTGTGAGTGCCCGGTGTCTTCTTTGCGGTGGTTCCAACGTTGGCATAATGGTTCTTGGGATATTTTGACACTATCTTTGTAATGTTGTATTGATGGGTGACGTCCAGAGCGTAGACGGGAAAGTGTGACTCGTGTTTGTCTAGGGAGTGTGGTTTCTGGTCGGTGTATGTCTAGTGGACTGGCGTTTTAATGCTTGAGTTGGGAGGTCGGTTGTAAATTTAAATGCTTGTCGGGTTCTGTCTGTGTGTAAGTGTGGGGCCTTTGTGGTATTTGTTGGGGATGGATGGTGAGATCTATGAGCAGATCTTGCTGATGTATATTGGCAGGATCTTTGTTGGTGTTATGTGTTTGTTGTTAAGCCTGAGTGCCCTCTTTTCTGTGATGTGAATTCAGCTTTGTTACATTTGCTTTTGAGTGGACGGAAGACCAGGGAGGTGAGGCGTAGTTTAAAGTGGAGCGGATGAATTGCCTGCGTATGGGTGTTACGGGACTTCTCTTCCAAGGGGAAACATTGTCTGTGAAAAGGCACTTCTGCAAATGCAAAGAATTGCTCACTGCAAAGGAGTGCTCATTGCTCATTTCCCTGCTGTTGAAAGTAGCGCAATATGGGCTGCAGAGTAATTGCTCCAATGGTGGGTGTATATATATATATATATATATATATATATATATATATATATATATATATATATATATATATATATGAAATGTTATATTATATTATCTTGCGTTATATTCTGATCACGTTTCCCACGTTTGCGAGGTAACGCCAGAAACGAAGGTTAGGGATCGAATGTTCGATTTACAGAATGACTTATTTTTTTATCATTTTCAGTTTCATTTTGTTATGAATGTGTTTGGCGCGATACCTACATTTTATATTCATTTAATTTGTAGTTCATCTTTTGCTTTGATAGATAAGCTTATGCATTTTACACATTTTTTTATCTGTTTTTCAACAGAGCCTACATGTATGACCCGTTATTGGTAAACAAGTTTTAGGTTTTGTGAGTAACCCCATCAGCTTTATGTAAGTTTATCCATTTTCTGTTTAATTGTTTTGCTTTCACCATCGAGTTTATGACGTTGGGGAAGTGGAAGATTTTTTTTATTATTATTATTTTTTGCGAGAAAAACGGAAACAGAAGTAATGGCCTCATTGGCCCTGAAGGCACACTCCATCTCTCACGTTACAATGCACTGAAAGCAGATCCCTCACTCTACATGACGAAGGCCTCACTGATGTGGGATGCTGCCTAACTCCGATCATTTGAGGTTTTCTGTCGATGAGACAGAGTGCTACTGTCACGTCAGATAACTTCTCATCACTTCAAAGGAGTCCTTCCTGTCCCAGCTGCTGAGTGCAGCGCGGCTTTGAACTTGCGGGAGGTACTGGATAATGGGGGTCCTGAGGTTACAGCCCCATAACCCTACGGTGAAATGGGGTTATATGTATTAATGATGACATATTACTCTGTGAATCCGTTTATAGGGTTTCCGCAACTTTGTAACGACGCTGAACGAAGAAGCACGGTAAGGTGAGCTCCATCGGCATAGGAAGGTCCTCTCGAGGGCGATGCGCTCTTGCGCCCGCAAATCGAGAGACAGCCCCGCCGAAGGTGATTTCTCACTCGGTATGTTACCGCTTGCGAACGATGGAGTCTGGGAAAACGTAGATGGTACAATCCGTGTAATTTACTATCTGTATTGTACGGGGCACCTTCTCTTGAACATTCTCTACTATCATACAACTTAGGTCTTAATTTATGTATGCTAGTCTATTTCTGTCTTGTATCTCCCCTCATGATGTGATCGTTACACGAAAGTGCACTTGGGAACTTATCGAGTTTCATTTCCCGGAAAAAAAACCGGAGTGAGAAACCGAGCAAGTGCAGCGGCCCTGAGTGTTTGGTGTGTCCGGTGTTAGTAGTTGCATAGTGGGTGTGGAGGGTCCTGGGATGTGTTGTATTAGTATTTGTAGTGTTGGATGATGCGTAGTAGACAGGTACGTGTTTCTAGGGCAGTGTGCCGTCTGACGGGTTGGTATTCAAGACCGAAATGTGAGGTTGGGTGTATCGTGCGTATCTGGTCATCTCGGTGTGTCTGTGTTTCGTCAGTGTTGTGTTTGATGGGGACGAGTGAGGATGGGTGAGTAGAGGTAACTGATGGTTGGCTTTCATGTTCCCCGACTTAACTCTAGCTGGTGTCTTTCCTTTCGACTGCGTATACACGTGAGTTCTAGGAACTCAGTCCTCAGTGAAATAATTTTCTCATGTCTTACACGTGATACTTAATAGTACGTAATTCGCTCGATTATTTCTCCCGATTGGCAAATCTCCCATATTCCTGTGGACATTGGAGTGTAAAAGACATCAGAGTATCTCCTGCGTGTCGTGTGGGACTACTAGAAAGGACGGAAGTCGGAGGCTGGGAAGCACTCCTCGTATTTTGGTCTTCCGAAGACAGTAGCAGCAGGAGCCGGGCGAGGACGTGCTCCTTGAAGGCTCAGGCTGCGGTGTCTTATAATGCGAAGATGTAACCAACTATGAAAAGGGATAAGTTGTGTGTTAGAATATAGGAACCTGGACGTTCAGGCTCTTGAATGTGAGGCAGCTGAAGGAGAAGGGGGAAGAATAGTTTGGGAATGGCAAAGGGTAGAAAAGTCTAAGGTAAGTGAGAGGACTAGCGAAAGAAACCATGGGACTGTGAGGGTAATTAATAGTCTATGCCTATATACCTGGACGTGAGAGAAAATTAAAGGAGTAAACTTTGGGAGGGATTGAGCCACTTGCATTTGAAAAATTTGAGTCGTCAACCATTTCTGATGCAATGGAGAGAATTTTGATGGTATAGAATCTGAATGAAAGGCTGGTTGATGAGGCGACAGAAGCATTATAAAGGGGGGACACGGTGGCCCCCGTGAAAATGAGAATGAGGGGTGGGGGGACTCGTCGAACTGTGTGCTGACAGAGGAATGGTGATGTGAAACTCTGTGATGGGATTGAGTTGTAAAAAGAGGCCTGTGTGCATAATGACACGGCAGATAGAGTGGTCAGAGGGTAAAATAGACTGGTAGGGTGAAACAGAAATGTAAGGATTTTATGCAAACTTTGCTTTAAATGTGCAGGTGAAGTGTGTGGAAATGGAAGGAAGGGTAGTGATTAGTGGAATGAGGAAGTCATCTCACTAGTGAGAGAGAGAAAAGGGAGGTGAGTAGGCGGCACTTACAGGGAAGAAGTGCGAACGATTGGGAGAATTACAAGAGAAAGCGACAGAAGTTGAAGGAAAAGGTTGGGGAGAATAAGAAAGTATTGTCGAAGAACAGAGAACGGATGGGGGCGACAGGGAGGACAGTGAAGATGTAAGGAAGACATGATGTGAGTATTCTTAAGCACAGCTGAATATATTAGGCGACAAGGAAGCAGACAGGGTGTCTTTGGGACGAGGAGGCATGATGAATGTGACAGTCATGGCGATGTTTTGGCAAAAAGAAAGAAAAGAGAGATCATGAAAGCCTTCTTGTAAGATGATGTGGCAAAGCGGCAGGTGTGGATGGCACTGCAGTTGAGCTTCTCAAGAAAGGAGGTGACAGTGTTGTTGCTTTGATATTCAGGCTGGTCCACTTTTGTATGGTCAAAGATGAGGTGCCAAAGGACTGGCAGAATGCATGCCTAGTGCCCTTGTATAGGGGAAAGAGGGACAAATATGAATCTTCGGACTACATAGGTATATGTCTATTGGGTTTACTTTGGTGAGGTGTATGGATATGTACAGCAGGAATCTGGTTCAAGAATTTGTTTGAGAAATTCGTGGAGAAAGATATTTTTTCGTGTGTCATTTGTGGTCTGGAGAAATAATATGATAGGGTTGAGAGAGATGCCAGTTAGAAGATGCTACGAATACATTTGTTGGAGGTGAGATACTGTATGCAGTCAGGATTTTTTTACCGCGTGTGCTAGTTGGGAGGAAGGAGGGTGAGTGCTTCCCGGTGAAGATGAGTCTGCGTCAAGGAAATTAGATGTCACGATGTTGACTTCATCTTTTCGGGGACTGGATAGTGGAGGAGGAAAAAGCTAAGGTGTTGGAGCTAGGGATACGTCTACAGTATGGTGGAGATAAGGAGTCGTGGGAGATGAGTCAGTTGCAGTTTGCAGATGACACAGTTCTGCTGGTAGACTCAAGAGAGGAATTTCAAGAAGCTGGTGTCCGAGTTTAGGATTTTGAGAGTTAGTGTGAGCAGAAGTGCGGTAATGAGGTGCAACAAGAGGGGCGGAAAAGGATGGTTGCAGTTTACAATTATAAGGGGAGTATCTGGAGGAAGTGGAGTGGGAGTGGATAGAACCGTTGGTGCTGTCGTGGGTACGCTAAAGCATGTGGAAGAGGTCTGTGTCTGTGAGGGCTAAGATGGTGTAGTATTCTCGGCAGTGTTGTAGGGATACGAGTCGTGGGTTTGGAATGCAAAGGGAAAGAAGCTGGTGGGTATGTTGGATGTGATTTTCCTGAGGATGACTCGTTGTCCGAGGTGGATTGATGATATAAAGAATTAAAGTATCAGGTAGAGGTGTGGTAGGTAATGCACTCATATTGAGTGGAGCAACCAGCGTGTTCTGAAATGTATGAGTGAAGACGGACTAAGAGGATGTATGTGTTAGACGTGAAAAGACTAAGGGTAAAAGAGAGACAGGAAAGTAGGTGGTAGGATAATAGCTAAGGGGCTTTGAGGTATCGGGGCACATAGGAGGGTGAGTGGCATGCATTGGATAAATTGAATTGGATCGGTGTAGTATAAGGGGGGCGACGTTCTGTCACAAGGCTTTATCTGGGAAGATGAAGTGGTGAAGATAAACTATGGACTGGTGTACAGTGCTTCGCTGTAGATGGAGGGGTTTGGCACCTGTGCAATATACATGACGGCTAGAGATTGGATCATTGCATGTGAGGCCATTGTTTTGTGTTCGTGTTGCTCCCTGGCCATGGCGGGAAGGGCGTCTACAAGTGATACATGTGGTGTTTCAGGGTATTTCAAGCGGTCGTTGGAAGAACCGTGGATAGATCTATGGGGCCTGGTTGTAGATATGGGAGCTGTGGTTTCTGTACAAACACACGGCAGCTAGAGATTTGATGTGAAAGAGGATGCGGCCTTTTCTTCGTCTGTTCCTGGCGCTACCTCGCTAACGCGAGCAACGACAATCAAGTATGAATATATATATATGTATCTTTCTTTCATACTATTCGCCATTTCCCGCGTCAGCGAGGTAGCCCTAAAACGGCTGGATGTCCATCTTCAAGTGTTGCACGTAGCCCTAAAACGGCTGGATGTCCATCTTCAAGTGTTGCACGTAGCCCTAAAACGGCTGGATGTCCATCTTCAAGTGTTGCACGTAGCCCTAAAACGGCTGGATGTCCATCTTCAAGTGTTGCACGTAGCCCTAAAACGGCTGGATGTCCATCTTCAAGTGTTGCACGTAGCCCTAAAACGGCTGGATGTCCATCTTCAAGTGTTGCACGTAGCCCTAAAACGGCTGGATGTCCATCTTCAAGTGTTGCACGTAGCCCTAAAACGGCTGGATGTCCATCTTCAAGTGTTGCACGTAGCCCTAAAACGGCTGGATGTCCATCTTCAAGTGTTGCACGTAGCCCTAAAACGGCTGGATGTCCATCTTCAAGTGTTGCACGTAGCCCTAAAACGGCTGGATGTCCATCTTCAAGTGTTGCACGTAGCCCTAAAACGGCTGGATGTCCATCTTCAAGTGTTGCACGTAGCCCTAAAACGGCTGGATGTCCATCTTCAAGTGTTGCACGTAGCCCTAAAACGGCTGGATGTCCATCTTCAAGTGTTGCACGTAGCCCTAAAACGGCTGGATGTCCATCTTCAAGTGTTGCACGTAGCCCTAAAACGGCTGGATGTCCATCTTCAAGTGTTGCACGTAGCCCTAAAACGGCTGGATGTCCATCTTCAAGTGTTGCACGTAGCCCTAAAACGGCTGGATGTCCATCTTCAAGTGTTGCACGTAGCCCTAAAACGGCTGGATGTCCATCTTCAAGTGTTGCACGTAGCCCTAAAACGGCTGGATGTCCATCTTCAAGTGTTGCACGTAGCCCTAAAACGGCTGGATGTCCATCTTCAAGTGTTGCACGTAGCCCTAAAACGGCTGGATGTCCATCTTCAAGTGTTGCACGTAGCCCTAAAACGGCTGGATGTCCATCTTCAAGTGTTGCACGTAGCCCTAAAACGGCTGGATGTCCATCTTCAAGTGTTGCACGTAGCCCTAAAACGGCTGGATGTCCATCTTCAAGTGTTGCACGTAGCCCTAAAACGGCTGGATGTCCATCTTCAAGTGTTGCACGTAGCCCTAAAACGGCTGGATGTCCATCTTCAAGTGTTGCACGTAGCCCTAAAACGGCTGGATGTCCATCTTCAAGTGTTGCACGTAGCCCTAAAACGGCTGGATGTCCATCTTCAAGTGTTGCACGTAGCCCTAAAACGGCTGGATGTCCATCTTCAAGTGTTGCACGTAGCCCTAAAACGGCTGGATGTCCATCTTCAAGTGTTGCACGTAGCCCTAAAACGGCTGGATGTCCATCTTCAAGTGTTGCACGTAGCCCTAAAACGGCTGGATGTCCATCTTCAAGTGTTGCACGTAGCCCTAAAACGGCTGGATGTCCATCTTCAAGTGTTGCACGTAGCCCTAAAACGGCTGGATGTCCATCTTCAAGTGTTGCACGTAGCCCTAAAACGGCTGGATGTCCATCTTCAAGTGTTGCACGTAGCCCTAAAACGGCTGGATGTCCATCTTCAAGTGTTGCACGTAGCCCTAAAACGGCTGGATGTCCATCTTCAAGTGTTGCACGTAGCCCTAAAACGGCTGGATGTCCATCTTCAAGTGTTGCACGTAGCCCTAAAACGGCTGGATGTCCATCTTCAAGTGTTGCACGTAGCCCTAAAACGGCTGGATGTCCATCTTCAAGTGTTGCACGTAGCCCTAAAACGGCTGGATGTCCATCTTCAAGTGTTGCACGTAGCCCTAAAACGGCTGGATGTCCATCTTCAAGTGTTGCACGTAGCCCTAAAACGGCTGGATGTCCATCTTCAAGTGTTGCACGTAGCCCTAAAACGGCTGGATGTCCATCTTCAAGTGTTGCACGTAGCCCTAAAACGGCTGGATGTCCATCTTCAAGTGTTGCACGTAGCCCTAAAACGGCTGGATGTCCATCTTCAAGTGTTGCACGTAGCCCTAAAACGGCTGGATGTCCATCTTCAAGTGTTGCACGTAGCCCTAAAACGGCTGGATGTCCATCTTCAAGTGTTGCACGTAGCCCTAAAACGGCTGGATGTCCATCTTCAAGTGTTGCACGTAGCCCTAAAACGGCTGGATGTCCATCTTCAAGTGTTGCACGTAGCCCTAAAACGGCTGGATGTCCATCTTCAAGTGTTGCACGTAGCCCTAAAACGGCTGGATGTCCATCTTCAAGTGTTGCACGTAGCCCTAAAACGGCTGGATGTCCATCTTCAAGTGTTGCACGTAGCCCTAAAACGGCTGGATGTCCATCTTCAAGTGTTGCACGTAGCCCTAAAACGGCTGGATGTCCATCTTCAAGTGTTGCACGTAGCCCTAAAACGGCTGGATGTCCATCTTCAAGTGTTGCACGTAGCCCTAAAACGGCTGGATGTCCATCTTCAAGTGTTGCACGTAGCCCTAAAACGGCTGGATGTCCATCTTCAAGTGTTGCACGTAGCCCTAAAACGGCTGGATGTCCATCTTCAAGTGTTGCACGTAGCCCTAAAACGGCTGGATGTCCATCTTCAAGTGTTGCACGTAGCCCTAAAACGGCTGGATGTCCATCTTCAAGTGTTGCACGTAGCCCTAAAACGGCTGGATGTCCATCTTCAAGTGTTGCACGTAGCCCTAAAACGGCTGGATGTCCATCTTCAAGTGTTGCACGTAGCCCTAAAACGGCTGGATGTCCATCTTCAAGTGTTGCACGTAGCCCTAAAACGGCTGGATGTCCATCTTCAAGTGTTGCACGTAGCCCTAAAACGGCTGGATGTCCATCTTCAAGTGTTGCACGTAGCCCTAAAACGGCTGGATGTCCATCTTCAAGTGTTGCACGTAGCCCTAAAACGGCTGGATGTCCATCTTCAAGTGTTGCACGTAGCCCTAAAACGGCTGGATGTCCATCTTCAAGTGTTGCACGTAGCCCTAAAACGGCTGGATGTCCATCTTCAAGTGTTGCACGTAGCCCTAAAACGGCTGGATGTCCATCTTCAAGTGTTGCACGTAGCCCTAAAACGGCTGGATGTCCATCTTCAAGTGTTGCACGTAGCCCTAAAACGGCTGGATGTCCATCTTCAAGTGTTGCACGTAGCCCTAAAACGGCTGGATGTCCATCTTCAAGTGTTGCACGTAGCCCTAAAACGGCTGGATGTCCATCTTCAAGTGTTGCACGTAGCCCTAAAACGGCTGGATGTCCATCTTCAAGTGTTGCACGTAGCCCTAAAACGGCTGGATGTCCATCTTCAAGTGTTGCACGTAGCCCTAAAACGGCTGGATGTCCATCTTCAAGTGTTGCACGTAGCCCTAAAACGGCTGGATGTCCATCTTCAAGTGTTGCACGTA
Organism: Panulirus ornatus; assembly: GCF_036320965.1. NCBI lineage: Eukaryota > Metazoa > Arthropoda > Malacostraca > Decapoda > Palinuridae > Panulirus > Panulirus ornatus. The sequence continues at coordinate 7,991,088 of NC_092294.1, read as the reverse complement.
GCCCTAAAACGGCTGGATGTCCATCTTCAAGTGTTGCACGTAGCCCTAAAACGGCTGGATGTCCATCTTCAAGTGTTGCACGTAGCCCTAAAACGGCTGGATGTCCATCTTCAAGTGTTGCACGTAGCCCTAAAACGGCTGGATGTCCATCTTCAAGTGTTGCACGTAGCCCTAAAACGGCTGGATGTCCATCTTCAAGTGTTGCACGTAGCCCTAAAACGGCTGGATGTCCATCTTCAAGTGTTGCACGTAGCCCTAAAACGGCTGGATGTCCATCTTCAAGTGTTGCACGTAGCCCTAAAACGGCTGGATGTCCATCTTCAAGTGTTGCACGTAGCCCTAAAACGGCTGGATGTCCATCTTCAAGTGTTGCACGTAGCCCTAAAACGGCTGGATGTCCATCTTCAAGTGTTGCACGTAGCCCTAAAACGGCTGGATGTCCATCTTCAAGTGTTGCACGTAGCCCTAAAACGGCTGGATGTCCATCTTCAAGTGTTGCACGTAGCCCTAAAACGGCTGGATGTCCATCTTCAAGTGTTGCACGTAGCCCTAAAACGGCTGGATGTCCATCTTCAAGTGTTGCACGTAGCCCTAAAACGGCTGGATGTCCATCTTCAAGTGTTGCACGTAGCCCTAAAACGGCTGGATGTCCATCTTCAAGTGTTGCACGTAGCCCTAAAACGGCTGGATGTCCATCTTCAAGTGTTGCACGTAGCCCTAAAACGGCTGGATGTCCATCTTCAAGTGTTGCACGTAGCCCTAAAACGGCTGGATGTCCATCTTCAAGTGTTGCACGTAGCCCTAAAACGGCTGGATGTCCATCTTCAAGTGTTGCACGTAGCCCTAAAACGGCTGGATGTCCATCTTCAAGTGTTGCACGTAGCCCTAAAACGGCTGGATGTCCATCTTCAAGTGTTGCACGTAGCCCTAAAACGGCTGGATGTCCATCTTCAAGTGTTGCACGTAGCCCTAAAACGGCTGGATGTCCATCTTCAAGTGTTGCACGTAGCCCTAAAACGGCTGGATGTCCATCTTCAAGTGTTGCACGTAGCCCTAAAACGGCTGGATGTCCATCTTCAAGTGTTGCACGTAGCCCTAAAACGGCTGGATGTCCATCTTCAAGTGTTGCACGTAGCCCTAAAACGGCTGGATGTCCATCTTCAAGTGTTGCACGTAGCCCTAAAACGGCTGGATGTCCATCTTCAAGTGTTGCACGTAGCCCTAAAACGGCTGGATGTCCATCTTCAAGTGTTGCACGTAGCCCTAAAACGGCTGGATGTCCATCTTCAAGTGTTGCACGTAGCCCTAAAACGGCTGGATGTCCATCTTCAAGTGTTGCACGTAGCCCTAAAACGGCTGGATGTCCATCTTCAAGTGTTGCACGTAGCCCTAAAACGGCTGGATGTCCATCTTCAAGTGTTGCACGTAGCCCTAAAACGGCTGGATGTCCATCTTCAAGTGTTGCACGTAGCCCTAAAACGGCTGGATGTCCATCTTCAAGTGTTGCACGTAGCCCTAAAACGGCTGGATGTCCATCTTCAAGTGTTGCACGTAGCCCTAAAACGGCTGGATGTCCATCTTCAAGTGTTGCACGTAGCCCTAAAACGGCTGGATGTCCATCTTCAAGTGTTGCACGTAGCCCTAAAACGGCTGGATGTCCATCTTCAAGTGTTGCACGTAGCCCTAAAACGGCTGGATGTCCATCTTCAAGTGTTGCACGTAGCCCTAAAACGGCTGGATGTCCATCTTCAAGTGTTGCACGTAGCCCTAAAACGGCTGGATGTCCATCTTCAAGTGTTGCACGTAGCCCTAAAACGGCTGGATGTCCATCTTCAAGTGTTGCACGTAGCCCTAAAACGGCTGGATGTCCATCTTCAAGTGTTGCACGTAGCCCTAAAACGGCTGGATGTCCATCTTCAAGTGTTGCACGTAGCCCTAAAACGGCTGGATGTCCATCTTCAAGTGTTGCACGTAGCCCTAAAACGGCTGGATGTCCATCTTCAAGTGTTGCACGTAGCCCTAAAACGGCTGGATGTCCATCTTCAAGTGTTGCACGTAGCCCTAAAACGGCTGGATGTCCATCTTCAAGTGTTGCACGTAGCCCTAAAACGGCTGGATGTCCATCTTCAAGTGTTGCACGTAGCCCTAAAACGGCTGGATGTCCATCTTCAAGTGTTGCACGTAGCCCTAAAACGGCTGGATGTCCATCTTCAAGTGTTGCACGTAGCCCTAAAACGGCTGGATGTCCATCTTCAAGTGTTGCACGTAGCCCTAAAACGGCTGGATGTCCATCTTCAAGTGTTGCACGTAGCCCTAAAACGGCTGGATGTCCATCTTCAAGTGTTGCACGTAGCCCTAAAACGGCTGGATGTCCATCTTCAAGTGTTGCACGTAGCCCTAAAACGGCTGGATGTCCATCTTCAAGTGTTGCACGTAGCCCTAAAACGGCTGGATGTCCATCTTCAAGTGTTGCACGTAGCCCTAAAACGGCTGGATGTCCATCTTCAAGTGTTGCACGTAGCCCTAAAACGGCTGGATGTCCATCTTCAAGTGTTGCACGTAGCCCTAAAACGGCTGGATGTCCATCTTCAAGTGTTGCACGTAGCCCTAAAACGGCTGGATGTCCATCTTCAAGTGTTGCACGTAGCCCTAAAACGGCTGGATGTCCATCTTCAAGTGTTGCACGTAGCCCTAAAACGGCTGGATGTCCATCTTCAAGTGTTGCACGTAGCCCTAAAACGGCTGGATGTCCATCTTCAAGTGTTGCACGTAGCCCTAAAACGGCTGGATGTCCATCTTCAAGTGTTGCACGTAGCCCTAAAACGGCTGGATGTCCATCTTCAAGTGTTGCACGTAGCCCTAAAACGGCTGGATGTCCATCTTCAAGTGTTGCACGTAGCCCTAAAACGGCTGGATGTCCATCTTCAAGTGTTGCACGTAGCCCTAAAACGGCTGGATGTCCATCTTCAAGTGTTGCACGTAGCCCTAAAACGGCTGGATGTCCATCTTCAAGTGTTGCACGTAGCCCTAAAACGGCTGGATGTCCATCTTCAAGTGTTGCACGTAGCCCTAAAACGGCTGGATGTCCATCTTCAAGTGTTGCACGTAGCCCTAAAACGGCTGGATGTCCATCTTCAAGTGTTGCACGTAGCCCTAAAACGGCTGGATGTCCATCTTCAAGTGTTGCACGTAGCCCTAAAACGGCTGGATGTCCATCTTCAAGTGTTGCACGTAGCCCTAAAACGGCTGGATGTCCATCTTCAAGTGTTGCACGTAGCCCTAAAACGGCTGGATGTCCATCTTCAAGTGTTGCACGTAGCCCTAAAACGGCTGGATGTCCATCTTCAAGTGTTGCACGTAGCCCTAAAACGGCTGGATGTCCATCTTCAAGTGTTGCACGTAGCCCTAAAACGGCTGGATGTCCATCTTCAAGTGTTGCACGTAGCCCTAAAACGGCTGGATGTCCATCTTCAAGTGTTGCACGTAGCCCTAAAACGGCTGGATGTCCATCTTCAAGTGTTGCACGTAGCCCTAAAACGGCTGGATGTCCATCTTCAAGTGTTGCACGTAGCCCTAAAACGGCTGGATGTCCATCTTCAAGTGTTGCACGTAGCCCTAAAACGGCTGGATGTCCATCTTCAAGTGTTGCACGTAGCCCTAAAACGGCTGGATGTCCATCTTCAAGTGTTGCACGTAGCCCTAAAACGGCTGGATGTCCATCTTCAAGTGTTGCACGTAGCCCTAAAACGGCTGGATGTCCATCTTCAAGTGTTGCACGTAGCCCTAAAACGGCTGGATGTCCATCTTCAAGTGTTGCACGTAGCCCTAAAACGGCTGGATGTCCATCTTCAAGTGTTGCACGTAGCCCTAAAACGGCTGGATGTCCATCTTCAAGTGTTGCACGTAGCCCTAAAACGGCTGGATGTCCATCTTCAAGTGTTGCACGTAGCCCTAAAACGGCTGGATGTCCATCTTCAAGTGTTGCACGTAGCCCTAAAACGGCTGGATGTCCATCTTCAAGTGTTGCACGTAGCCCTAAAACGGCTGGATGTCCATCTTCAAGTGTTGCACGTAGCCCTAAAACGGCTGGATGTCCATCTTCAAGTGTTGCACGTAGCCCTAAAACGGCTGGATGTCCATCTTCAAGTGTTGCACGTAGCCCTAAAACGGCTGGATGTCCATCTTCAAGTGTTGCACGTAGCCCTAAAACGGCTGGATGTCCATCTTCAAGTGTTGCACGTAGCCCTAAAACGGCTGGATGTCCATCTTCAAGTGTTGCACGTAGCCCTAAAACGGCTGGATGTCCATCTTCAAGTGTTGCACGTAGCCCTAAAACGGCTGGATGTCCATCTTCAAGTGTTGCACGTAGCCCTAAAACGGCTGGATGTCCATCTTCAAGTGTTGCACGTAGCCCTAAAACGGCTGGATGTCCATCTTCAAGTGTTGCACGTAGCCCTAAAACGGCTGGATGTCCATCTTCAAGTGTTGCACGTAGCCCTAAAACGGCTGGATGTCCATCTTCAAGTGTTGCACGTAGCCCTAAAACGGCTGGATGTCCATCTTCAAGTGTTGCACGTAGCCCTAAAACGGCTGGATGTCCATCTTCAAGTGTTGCACGTAGCCCTAAAACGGCTGGATGTCCATCTTCAAGTGTTGCACGTAGCCCTAAAACGGCTGGATGTCCATCTTCAAGTGTTGCACGTAGCCCTAAAACGGCTGGATGTCCATCTTCAAGTGTTGCACGTAGCCCTAAAACGGCTGGATGTCCATCTTCAAGTGTTGCACGTAGCCCTAAAACGGCTGGATGTCCATCTTCAAGTGTTGCACGTAGCCCTAAAACGGCTGGATGTCCATCTTCAAGTGTTGCACGTAGCCCTAAAACGGCTGGATGTCCATCTTCAAGTGTTGCACGTAGCCCTAAAACGGCTGGATGTCCATCTTCAAGTGTTGCACGTAGCCCTAAAACGGCTGGATGTCCATCTTCAAGTGTTGCACGTAGCCCTAAAACGGCTGGATGTCCATCTTCAAGTGTTGCACGTAGCCCTAAAACGGCTGGATGTCCATCTTCAAGTGTTGCACGTAGCCCTAAAACGGCTGGATGTCCATCTTCAAGTGTTGCACGTAGCCCTAAAACGGCTGGATGTCCATCTTCAAGTGTTGCACGTAGCCCTAAAACGGCTGGATGTCCATCTTCAAGTGTTGCACGTAGCCCTAAAACGGCTGGATGTCCATCTTCAAGTGTTGCACGTAGCCCTAAAACGGCTGGATGTCCATCTTCAAGTGTTGCACGTAGCCCTAAAACGGCTGGATGTCCATCTTCAAGTGTTGCACGTAGCCCTAAAACGGCTGGATGTCCATCTTCAAGTGTTGCACGTAGCCCTAAAACGGCTGGATGTCCATCTTCAAGTGTTGCACGTAGCCCTAAAACGGCTGGATGTCCATCTTCAAGTGTTGCACGTAGCCCTAAAACGGCTGGATGTCCATCTTCAAGTGTTGCACGTAGCCCTAAAACGGCTGGATGTCCATCTTCAAGTGTTGCACGTAGCCCTAAAACGGCTGGATGTCCATCTTCAAGTGTTGCACGTAGCCCTAAAACGGCTGGATGTCCATCTTCAAGTGTTGCACGTAGCCCTAAAACGGCTGGATGTCCATCTTCAAGTGTTGCACGTAGCCCTAAAACGGCTGGATGTCCATCTTCAAGTGTTGCACGTAGCCCTAAAACGGCTGGATGTCCATCTTCAAGTGTTGCACGTAGCCCTAAAACGGCTGGATGTCCATCTTCAAGTGTTGCACGTAGCCCTAAAACGGCTGGATGTCCATCTTCAAGTGTTGCACGTAGCCCTAAAACGGCTGGATGTCCATCTTCAAGTGTTGCACGTAGCCCTAAAACGGCTGGATGTCCATCTTCAAGTGTTGCACGTAGCCCTAAAACGGCTGGATGTCCATCTTCAAGTGTTGCACGTAGCCCTAAAACGGCTGGATGTCCATCTTCAAGTGTTGCACGTAGCCCTAAACGGCTAAAGGGGGAGGAGGCCATCTGCTAGGATTTTGCATATCCCTGAACGGCTTAGGGGGCCATCCTCTAGTTTTGTAGTAGCCCTTAATGGGCAGGAATACCGTTTTCTAATGACCTACCTTGTCCTTAATGGCCACTGCTCTTTCTTCCAGGATATCCTCGGTCCTTAAGGGCTCCGGTCCATCTCCTGGTGACATACCTGCATGGCTCGTAGTTCATGTAGTGACATACCTGGTCGCAAAAGGCTGATGGTGCACCTTCTTCTGATGTTTCCAGCGCAAAATGGTTAATGATCCATCTTTTGAATTATGTTTCAGTCCCTAAATGGTTAATAGGCTCATCTTCTGGTGATGTTCCTGGCCCTAGATGGTAGTGGTGCATGTTTTCGACCCTAAATGGCTTGTGATCCATTTTCCAATGATGGTCCGTGCCCCAAATAGCTCGCAGACCATCCACTGGTGCCCCGTAGCCATAAATAACTAAGGACACAATCCGTTGTAACACACATAGTCATGGTCAACTCATCGGTCCAGCGACGGAGGATTTTAATCTTCCCTGGTTAGTGTCGTCTCCACGGTGACACAGACCTTCCCAGCACTAACCTGACGTAGCCAATGGTCCTGCTTCAGGAGGCCAGCTTGTCCCAGGCCCGCAGCAAATGGCCCTCGCTCCACCCGGGAGAAAAGTAAGCACATTAAGTAAGCACATTAACGATGAATCTTATCAGGTATGGAAATTATATCTCAATTAATATTCGCGGCTGGAGAAAATGAGCTAGATTGGCCGGGCCTGATTTACCGCGATGAATAACAGATGTTATTACGCGGGCGGAGGGGCGCTCAACCACCCAGACTGCCTACCCGCCCACTCTCTCTCTCTCTCTCTCTCCTCTCTCTCTCTCTCTGGTCGTGTTGAGCAGTGAGGTGATGGTGGTCGTGTTGAGCAGTGAGGGGGTGATGGTGGTCGTGTTGAGCAGTGAGGGGGGTGATGGTGGTCGTGTTGAGCAGTGAGGTGGGTGATGGTGGTCGTGTTGAGCAGTGAGGGGGGTGATGGTGGTCGTGTTGAGCAGTGAGGGGGGTGATGGTGGTCGTGTTGAGCAGTGAGGGGGGTGATGGTGGTCGTGTTGAGCAGTGAGGGGGGTGATGGTGGTCGTGTTGAGCAGTGAGGGGGGTGATGGTGGTCGTGTTGAGCAGTGAGGGGGTGATGGTGGTCGTGTTGAGCAGTGAGGGGGTGATGGTGGTCGTGTTGAGCAGTGAGGGGGGTGATGGTGGTCGTGTTGAGCAGTGAGGGGGTTGATGGTGGTCGTGTTGAGCAGTGAGGGGGTGATGGTGGTCGTGTTGAGCAGTGAGGGGGTTGATGGTGGTCGTGTTGAGCAGTGAGGGGGTTGATGGTGGTCGTGTTGAGCAGGGAGGTGATGGTGGTCGTGTTGAGCAGTGAGGGGGGGTGATGGTGGTCGTGTTGAGCAGTGAGGGGGGTGATGGTGGTCGTGTTGAGCAGTGAGGGGGGTGATGGTGGTCGTGTTGAGCAGTGAGGTGGGTGGGGGGTGGTCGTGTTGAGCAGTGAGGGGGGTGATGGTGGTCGTGTTGAGCAGTGAGGGGGGTGATGGTGGTCGTGTTGAGCAGTGAGGGGGGTGATGGTGGTCGTGTTGAGCAGTGAGGGGGGTGGGGGGTGGTCGTGTTGAGCAGTGAGGGGGGTGATGGTGGTCGTGTTGAGCAGTGAGGGGGGTGATGGTGGTCGTGTTGAGCAGTGAGGGGGTGATGGTGGTCGTGTTGAGCAGTGAGGGGGTGATGGTGGTCGTGTTGAGCAGTGAGGTGGGTGGGGGGTGATGGTGGTCGTGTTGAGCAGTGAGGGGCGGTGATGGTGGTCGTGTTGAGCAGTGAGGGGGGTGATGGTGGTCGTGTTGAGCAGTGAGGGGGGTGATGGTGGTCGTGTTGAGCAGTGAGGGGGTGATGGAGGTCGTGTTTAGTAGGGAGGTGATGGTGGTCGTGTTGAGCAGTGAGGGGGTGATGGTGGTCGTGTTGAGCAGGGAGGTGGGGTGATGGTGGTCGTGTTGAGCAAGGGAGGTGATGGTGGTCGTGTTGAGCAGTGAGGGGGTGATGGTGGTCGTGTTGAGCAGGGAGGTGGGGTGATGGTGGTCGTGTTGAGCAAGGGAGGTGATGGTGGTCGTGTTGAGCAGTGAGGGGGTGATGGTGGTCGTGTTGAGCAGGGGAGGTGATGGAGGTCGTGTTGAGCAGGGAGGTGATGGTGGTCGTGTTGAGCAGGGAGGTGATGGTGGTCGTGTTGAGCAGGGGAGGTGATGGAGGTCGTGTTGAGCAGGGAGGTGATGGTGCTCGTGTTGAGCAGGGAGGTGATGGTGGTCGTGTTGAGCAGGGGAGGTGATGGAGGTCGTGTTGAGCAGGGGAAGTGATGGCGGTCGTGTTAAGCAGGCAGATGTTGGTGCTATAGTCTTGAGCAGGGAGGTGTTGAAGAGAGCCTTCACTGAGGCAAGGGGACGACGGGGTGAGGACTGGTTGTGATACTGAGGTAGAGGGAAGGTGTAGCGACACACCTCACATTCCCTACACTTCCCTCTGGTCGACCATCTACCGCCACCACCTGGTGTCTGGGTCCCATGTTCCCTGTTGCTCCTCTGAACATTTGGACGGCTTGAAGCCTCGGCCCGTAGGCTTGCATACCAGGCTGGTCAGTTATGTCGGGTGGGTATTTGTCAGGTGAATGCATGAAGCTGGGTGTTGTGAGAGGGCCATAATTAATTGTCTTAATATTGGCAAAGTTTGCATAGATTTATTATATTTCTGGCACCCTTTTGTCTCAAGAGAATACGTTTGCTTTACGGGATTTTTGATATTTAGTTTATTAGCCCATCACCCATCTGCATTTCTTAAAGGTGATTACACTCATTCACGGTATATGAGATTTTGGATAGTTCAGACTGTTAAAAGTCTTTTCATGTTCCCTTACCAAGCTTAAGATAAGCATCGTTATTGTCTCGTCTTGAAGGTTCGCATAATCCAGCCTGCCGTCCTCTCGTGTTTGTCAGAAACACAACACTAAACAAATCCACTTTTAGTTCCATGATGCTATAATACTTTTGTCTCGTTTTTCTGTGCTCGTCTGTAATCCTACATTTTTCCCCTGAACTAAATTGTTGACATTTTATCCTTTTTCTCAAACTCAAGGTTTGAGGAAGACTTGATTTGAGTTCGATTGTTCGTTCGTAATGTTTTCTGGAGGAGCGATTTCCCTCCTTGCTCTGGTGTGGTCTGGAGATTCCGGGGACGGTTGTGCTGAGGTGGGAGGTTGTCCCGTAGCAGAGTCAAACAACCTGGTAGACCAATGCCCTCCACGCAGGTAGAGCTGCGGGGGGTTGCCGGGTGCGGTAGAACACAGCTTCCAGAACCGGCTTCAGGTATACTTAAGACATAACCTTATGAGTGTTAATTAAGGCCGGCAGGTTTAACAGAGTTCAAGATCTTTCGGGTCGTGTAACTGCTAACGTCATATCTCGCCGTATTTGGCCACCGCTATGCCTCCAACTAGGAGTGGTGTTTGCCTTTGTATCTAGTGACGTTCCTGACCCTATATTGCCTGGGGGTCCATCGTCTAGTGTTGCACGTAGCCCTAAAACGGCTGGATGTCCATCTTCAAGTGTTGCACGTAGCCCTAAACGGCTAGTGGTCCGTCTTCTAGTTGTTCGTAGCCCTAAACGGCTAAAGGGGGAGGAGGCCATCTGCTAGGATTTTGCATATCCCTGAACGGCTTAGGGGGCCATCCTCTAGTTTTGTAGTAGCCCTTAATGGGCAGGAATACCGTTTTCTAATGACCTACCTTGTCCTTAATGGCCACTGCTCTTTCTTCCAGGATATCCTCGGTCCTTAAGGGCTCCTGGTCCATCTCCTGGTGACATACCTGCATGGCTCGTAGTTCATGTAGTGACATACCTGGTCGCAAAAGGCTGATGGTGCACCTTCTTCTGATGTTTCCAGCGCAAAATGGTTAATGATCCATCTTTTGAATTATGTTTCAGTCCCTAAATGGTTAATAGCTCATCTTCTGGTGATGTTCCTGGCCCTAGATGGGTAGTGGTGCATGTTTTCGACCCTAAATGGCTTGTGATCCATTTTCCAATGATGGTCCGTGCCCCAAATAGCTCGCAGACCATCCACTGGTGCCCCGTAGCCATAAATAACTAAGGACACAATCCGTTGTAACACACATAGTCATGGTCAACTCATCGGTCCAGCGACGGAGGACTTCTAATCTTCCCTGGCTAGTGTCGTCTCCACGGTGACACAGACCTTCCCAGCACTAACCTGACGTAGCCAATGGTCCTGCTTCAGGAGGCCAGCTTGTCCCAGGCCCGCAGCAAATGGCCTCGCTCCACCCGGGAGAAAAGTAAGCACATTAAGTAAGCACATTAACGATGAATCTTATCAGGTATGGAAATTATATCTCAATTAATATTCGCGGCTGGAGAAAATGAGCTAGATTGGCCGGGCCTGATTTACCGCGATGAATAACAGATGTTATTACGCGGGCGGAGGGGCGCTCAACCACCCAGACTGCCTACCCGCCCACCCTCTCTCTCTCTCTCTCTCTCTCTCTCTCTCTCTCTCTCTCTCTCTCTCTCTCTCTCTCTCTCTCTCCCCCTCCATGGACGGGGGTCCCAGACCACCTCCTCCTCATCTTCGAGAGCTCTGGACCACCTCCTCCAAATTGTCGAGGGCTCAGGACCACCTCCTCCCCCTTGTCAAGGGCTCTGGACTACCTCCTCCCCATGGACGAGGCTCATGGATCACCCCATCCCCATGGTCAAGGCTCGCGGACCACTCCTTCCCCGTGGACGAGGCTTCTGGACCATCCCTTCCCCATGGGTGAGGGCCTCGAGATCACTTTCTCCCCGTGAGTTAGTGCTTTCCGACCATTTCCTCTCCATGGATGAGACTCCTGGACCCAGACCTACCCATAGGCGATTGTCTTGTGGACGACTCGTTCGCCTCCTTGTACATCATTGAACATCGCGATGCTCTTTTGTGCTGTTTTAGGCTCTGTGTCAGATCGTATGGTCCGTGGATGTGATATTTAGCCTTACGTAGAGCCCATTACTTGGTGTGGTAACATGGACATCATTTTGATCTGTGCTGCCCGTGGCGAACCCGAGTATTCTTACTTGAGCGAGAGGCGGAGAAGCCTCGTGCCTTAACGATGCTCTCCAAGGTCTCCTGTTCCCTGGGAGCGAGCGTATTCCGTCGCATATGTACTCAGGTTGACCGGAGGCGGCTCCCTTTCTCAATCCCAGAGGCCTGCGTCGCCACCACTCCCTGGCAGGTCGTGCACATAGTGCAGCTCCTGGTCTAGGGCCTATGTGAAGGCTCCCACCTGATGGTCGTGTTGAGATGTGAGTCCGGCGGTCCCATGCGGAGCTTGGGATGGTCATGTGTGGTTCAGATGTGAGCTGGTGTTTGGGATAGCCCATAGTCCGCCTCACCCCAGTGCACTCAGAGGTTTTTGTGCTGGCATTTTTTTTTCTTTTTTTTTTTTACTACAAGATTGCAGGATTGATTGTGGAAATCTACTAAGTCGGTCGTCCATTGTAGTGACCATATTTTCATCACAGATATTTAGCGGTTTCACAGTTCCGAGGTGTCGCGAACGGCGTTGTTGATCGTGATGCATTCGCGGGGTCGAATCCGCGTACGTTCGAATCTTGGTCTGCAGCAGTCAGCCTAGCTGTTCATCCTCTCCGTGGTAGAGAAACTGGGTACCTGGTTTAGGTTAGGGTACAGTTAGGCTCGGTAAAATTCTATCTGCTGGCTGTGTGAGCCTGATGGAAAATGACCGGTGTAGACCCCGTTGCTCACCAACGTGAGACGAAGGGTATTCGAGTACATAGTATTCGAATAGTCATTTCTCTATTAGGGGCGATCATAGCCTAGCGGTAGCGCTCCCGCCTGTTGTATAATGTGTGTGTGTGTGTGTGTGTGAGTGTGTGTTTGTGTAGCGTAAAAGAGGTGGCCGAGATTAGGTCATTCAGTAGCCTATGCCGTCTCAACCAACAGAAAAACAAAAGAATAAACATTTAGAATCACCTGCGAAGTATCACAAGAGATAATGTGGTCAGAACGTGTTGTTCATCCAGCTCCCGTGATGTGGCACATACCGTAGGTGACCCCTGAATCAAAGGCGGGCCCACCAGGGTCTGAATCGTGGACGGGGCCGTGGGCTCACAGCCAAGCCACGCCTGATGTACTCAGTGGCGAAGGCGAGATAGCTCGTACTATCTCGCCTTCCATGAGAAGAAAGTAGAAGTCATCTCATGTCTCAAGGAATGATGACTTAAAGATGTCTGCGTCACAATTACGAGGTGATTATGACAGGAATGAATCTCTCGAGGTGGCTTCTTAGATCCCTAAATTTAAGGCATTTGGGATTCCTTAAAATTGATTGCATCGTTTTGATCATCTAAGAACAGAAAACAGAGAGGCTTATGGGTTCCGATAACATGTGTATGTTGTCAATGCTAGATATAAACGTACTTAAAAATACTTATACTTTGTTCAAAAATATGTAAGTAATCCGTGAAAATGTCGAAGATTACTGCCTGTAAAGTAATCCTTATGATAGATAATGACTCTTTAAGAATTCAGTGATTGTAATCCCAAAATGTGCGGCAAATCCTGATGGAGAAATTAATTCCAGGGAACGTGCGTAGGGTGTCTCTCTCTCTCTCTCTCTCTCTCTCTCTCTCTCTCTCTCTCTCTCTCTCTCTCTCTCTCTCTCTCTCTCTCTCTCTCTCTCTCTCTCTCAATTCGTCAGCGATTACGTACAAATGCATGTAATCCGTTGATGCGTATGTGGTTTCTTAAGTAACCTTGAGTTCTGAGAAGACGCAAAGCTAAGTTAAGAGAAAATAAAGTTAAGTGAGATTGAAAAAGAAAATTTTGGATTTTGTGGTTTTGTTTGGTCCAGTTGTGTCTTGATTTTGGAATGTTTTGATAATTGAAGAAGTTGTTAAAGTGTTTCATTAAGAAATGGTCTGAAAGCTGTTTCTTTTTATGTGTTAATCACCGTAAATGAACGTATTTTAAGAGGCATTTAACGCACCTTTGTCACTACTTGACTATCGATATATATATATATATATATATATATATATATATATATATATATATATATATATATATATATACACACACACACACACCACGCACACATATATTGGGTGTTACCGGACTCCGCCTCCATGAGACGTTTGGTCTGGTTGCGTCACGTCAGTTGACGAAGGGGCAACTGAAGAAATCCATCACTTTCCCTACTGCTGATTGTAGCGCAGCCTTGAAGCTGCAAGAGCCTTAGGAAAGAGGTCTTGGGGTTGTGTAATGATGATCATAATGTTGATATTGATGGGATGAGACAAGGATTTCATTATAATCATTGCAACATTGTAGTTAGCAATGAGACGAGGCCTACGTCACTGCCACGTCATAGCTACGTCAGGTATGACGTGTGGTGTTTAACGGTAGCGACGTGCAGTACCTCCTCCTCCTCCTTCTTCTCCTCCTCTTCTTCCTCCTCCTGGTAGCTCCCAGTCCTCTTGCCTGGGGAAAAAAAGAATTAGAGTTGCCACCACTGGCAAGACTTGAATTCGTTTGAATAATTCATCTTTTATTATCGCTCGTACGATTTTCCAATTAATATTAATCCTGTATTATGTGCGTTTCAGCGATATTAAAAGTTCTCGGTTGGAAGGAGATAATTATTCGATCACCGGCCTCCTTCATTAGTGATAAGGTTAAAACTTCCAGCCACCCATCAACCCAGCGATGCTCCCTCGCAAACTTTTGTGTGTTTGGCTCTTTTTCGCGACAACTTTTGAACGTAACTGAAGCCCTTTTGTATTTGATTAAGGTTGGAAGGGTGGGGGGGGTTAGGGTGGGTTGGTTCTGTACGCGTCCTGTGAGTCGTTATAGGTCTGGGTTGTTGTGGGTAGTAGTTAGAATGGGCCAGGTTGTTCATTCGGGGTGGAGAGTAGTTCGGTGGCGTGTACGCCAATGTATGGACTGGAAACTGGTACAAACGGGGAGATGTTGCCGGCAGCTGAGCCGGACCCCACGTTATGCAGGGGTTGCCAGCGCGTCTGATGAAGGTCGGGGGGACGCGATAAATTGGTCATATTTATTGCTGGAGGCTCTCCATCGATTGCCTCAAGAAGTGACTGAATTTTGAAGACGTCTCGTCATTAAGCGTGTTGATGGATGACCTTATCTCGGGAACTGTGTTTTACCTGGGGAGGATAGGTAATGGTGGGAGCCTTTTGGGTGGGGTGCACGAGGCGAGTTTGGGGGGGAGGTTGCTACTTAGTGAGGAGGGGACATAGAATGAGAGGGGGTGGATGGGGTGTAGAGGAAATAGGTGGAGGGGAAATAGTTTAGGGGGTACCGAGAACAGATTGGGGGTAAGGTAGTTCGTTGAAGGTGTTGTGGGGTTGGGGTGGAGACAGGTGAGGTGTCAGCAGAGACGGTGTGGCAGGCGGGCTGGGCCGTGAGAGCGGTGACGGTAAACAAGATATAATCAATAATTTCTACGGTAAACTAATTTTTTTTCCACTAATTTACCCGCGTGACGTATCGATGAGTAGCCGGACTTGTTTGTTCTTTGATGATTCACGTTATTGCAAATGTTGAGTTGGGAAAATCACCCGCATGGACCATCACATGTTTACCAAATGGCGTCCTAGCTTCTTCTCTTCGATGTATATCAACTGACTGTTATATTCCTCTCTTGTGTCTCTCCTGATGATGTGATTATTACACGAAAGTGCACTTGGGAACTTTTCGTGTTTCATTTTCCCCGTGGACTCATAGGAATATATATATATGTGTGTGTGTGTGTGTGTGTGAGCCAATTATGAATGAGGAAATCATATGATTGGGTGTATAGGATGTAGAGCGTACGGTACTAAACGAATTGAGGAATTTTTCTGTCCAGAGAGCAAGGCGTCGTGTGTGCAACTGAAGCTAGTCTGTCGTAGGGGTGTGTGATGTCGCCATGGCTGTTAGCTGTGTTGATGAATTGGGTGATGAGGAGGTTCAAGGCAAGGCTTTTGGAGAGAGAGAGAGAGAGAGAGAGAGAGAGAGAGAGGTATGCAGACTGTCAGGGATGTGGGATCTTGGGAGGCGTCAGTTACAGTTTGCTGATGACAGATGGCTGGAGGTAGATACAAGTGAGAAACTGCAGAAGCTGGTATCTGAGTTTGGAAGAATGTGTGGAAGATGAAAGTTAGATGTGAATTAAAGCGAAGTTAATAAACTAAGCATTTTGGAGGCTCAAGTTAGTTGACGTGTATATGAATGGGGATAACTAGAAGTAGAGTGGTAGTGTTTTAGATACCTGATAACTGGGAGTGGATAATGACTGCGAATGGATCTGTAGGATCCGGAGTGAGCCACAGTATAGGTGAGATAGGCGAAGTCCCTGGGTGCGTTTGAGGAACGTGTGGAATGTGGGGGAAGATGGGTATGTTTTGTGGAATGAACGCAAGGAACAGGCCGTCAATGACCAAATACTGGAGATGGTGACTGTGTTGGAAATGAAATGTTTGAGGACAGTACGTCTTGTGAGAAGTGTCGGTCAAATAGGAAATGAGAGGATAAGAAAGAGAGTCTCAGTGCATTATATTTGAGAGCTATAGAATTGATGTCAGCGACCGAGGTCAGTTCTGTGTCTCTTAGTGCTACTTCGCTTACGAGGGAAGTTACGAAAACGTATGAAAAAGGGTATGATATATATATATATATATATATATATATATATATAGAGAGAGAGAGAGAGAGAGAGAGAGAGAGAGAGAGAGAATTATCTTCAACTGAAGAGGATTCATAGTTTCCAAGTGTCGATGAGCGTCATTAAATATAAAAAAGAAAAATAATCAAGTATCGTATGTGGAGACGTGAGTGGGGAAGCCATCTTGCTGCCTTAGATCACATCCCCCACAGGCACAGTGTGGGTATTTCCTGTGCCCCGTGTTGGTCATGATCTCCCTCTTGCTCGACAAGGAATCGATATCCTGTTACATAGTAAGGCTGGGGACAGCTCCTTTAGACACCACTTTCTATTAGTATGTATTTAAACGCCAGTTACCATCACTATGTATTTAAACGCCAGTTACCATCACTATGTATTTAAACGCCAGTTACCATCACTATGTATTTAAACGCGTTACCATCACTATGTATTTAAACGCCAGTTACCATCACTATGTATTTAAACGCCAGTTATCATCACTATGTATTTAAACGCCAGTTACCATCACTATGTATTTAAACGCCAGTTACCATCACTATGTATTTAAACGCCACTTACCATCACTATGTATTTAAACGCCACTTACCATCACTATGTATTTAAACGCCAGTTACCATCACTATGTATAAACGCCAGTCACCATCACAGTGTATTTAAAGGCAATACCATCAGTATGTATTTAAACATGTTGACTTAAATATGTATTTCAACTCTAGGTACCATCAATATGTACTTAAACGCCAGTTACCATCAATATGTATTTAAACGCCAGGTACCATCAATATGTACTTAAACGCCAGTTACCATCAATATGTACTTTAACGCCAGTTACCGTCAATTTGTACTTAAACGCCAGTTACCATCAATATGTATTTAAACGCGTTACCATTAATATATTTAAACGCCAGTTACCATCACTATGTATTTAAACGCGTTACCATTAATATATTTAAACGCCAGGTACCATCACTATGTATTTAAACGCGTTACCATTAATATATTTAAACGCCAGTTACCATCACTATGTATTTAAACGCGTTACCATTAATATATTTAAACGCCAGTTACCATCACTATGTATTTAAACGCCAGTTACCAGTAATATATTTAAACGCCAGTTACCATCACTATGTATTTGAACACCAGTTTCCGTTAGTATGTGTTCTTCCTCATACCACAGGAGGTGTCGGCACCTGTGTACACAACATTGCATCATATTCGCTTCGTGTGAGAGACAACTCGACGTTGTGTAAAAACACGTCCTCATAGCGTTGAAATAATGGAAGAAAATGGGGTTCTTCACCTCCAGCCGTAGCACCGCGTCTGTATGTTATTTACCCCCCCAAGAATTGCTCAAGTTACCGCCCCTCACTGTTATAATTTCTACAGGAACTGTTCGTCCCCCCATCCACCTCGCATTTGGAATTTATGCCGTAGAAAATAATGGAGAATATTACGGCGCCCGGGAGGATACGACATAGCTGGCAAGAATCCAATTTTTCACTCGTTTGTTGTTTACCGGTAGTGACGGCGGCCGCGTCCGAAAACACCAAACACCCTCACATATCGCGCGCCCCCCCCACCTCACCCCACCTTCCCGAATTATGTTTTCATATATATATTATTCAACCCATGGTGTGTGTATATATATTTTTTCCTATATGATTAGAAGAGAGGAGTGCTCTGGTGCCGCAGTTACTAACATGTAAAGTCTTGTTTTGATACACAAAGCACAAATATCTCATTGTAAAGTTTTGTGCGAAGCGATAGGGTGTGTGTGTGTGTTTGGGTTTATTAAATCTACCGTCCCGCCAGGTTGTCTGAGGTGGTAAGTGGCACAGACAGTGGGGCTGCGTAGGTGGAGTACCCTACGTACGTACGTACGTGTCTCTTCGTCCGTGATTTGCAAAACAAGTATGTGGTGAGATGTGTTTATCTATCGCACCGAACGTCTGAAATTCTTCGTAGTTTGCATGTTTCGTTAAATAATGATAACGGTAATAATGATAACGATAATGATGATAATAATGTACCTCCCTCAGCAGCGAGTATTCGCCATCGATCAGTTGTGTTGTTATGTGAGTGTTGACTGGCTGACGCGATCGAGCTGTGCATTGATTGGTTCACCAGCGTAGTATATATTTATTTATATATTGCACATGACGCCACGTACCAGTTTCAACAGCCTTTCTCTTAAGAATTGTCGGCAGCCGTTAATCGTACGGATTAGGTCATCTTGTATGATTATATGTTCATCTTGGTGTATATAATGGCGGAAAACATGCATAAGACAGCGACAAAGTATAAAAAAAAAAAAAATATATATATATATATATATATATATATATATATATATATATATTTATTTATATATATATATATAAATATATATATATATATATATATATATATATATATATATATATATAGAGAGAGAGAGAGAGAGAGAGAGAGAGAGAGAGGATGGGTCTGTTTCCCGGCGCCACCTCTAACGCGGGAAACGGCGATCAAGTGTGTGTGTGTGTGTATATATATATATATATATATATATATATATATATATATATATATATACACACAATGTGTGTGTGTGTTAACATATTGTCGTTGAGATTCGAACTCAGGATCCACAGAAAATGAAAACTTGTCTCAGCCAACAAGTCATCCACCAAACGACTAATATGTATCGAACTGATGGTAATGGTGACCACCGGCTAAACAGCTTTGACGGTTACTTTACCGTCCGACTGTTTGGTCCAACGGCAAAATAACTGTGATAAAAAACGTTCCCATCGCGAAGGTAAATGCGATGACTTCCACGATAATAATATATTTTCCTCACATCAGAAATTAATGATAATGATGCTTAGTAATGATAAATGATAATCAATGACAATAAAGAGAAGAGGAGGCCTTGAAAGAAACGAAGTAAAGTTAAATATGGACCGAGATAACCTCATCCAACGTCCCGCTGGGAGAACCATCACAAATTCTCAACAATTCTTAATTTTATCTCTTGATTTTTACAGGCCAATAAAAGTAGCTTGCAGCCCCTTTGCGCGCCGGCCCCTCCTATCTCGCCGGGCCCGCGCCATATTTCCTAAAGTTTGTATCCTCAACAAGCCAGAGACTTGTATAGTTTACGGTGTTTCTTGGACCAAATACTTACCACTTTAGGAGATTATCACCCTGGCACATAAACACGGTAATGAGCGGGTGGCAGGGAGGAGGTAGAGGGATGGTGGGAGTTAGGGGAATGGGAGGTGGTAGAAGGATGGGATGGGAGGGGGAGGGTTGGTTGAGGAGGAGGGGAGACGAAGGATGAAGAAGGAAGGGGCTCCAAGAAAGGACAGGACTATTTTTGGTGGGAGTTAGGGGAAGGGATGATGCAAGAGGAGAGGACACCTGGGTTGGTGGACGCGAACTCAGAAGGTGGAGTAGGAGAGAACACGGCAGGTGAAGGGGAACACGGGACTTAGAAACAAAGACGTTAAGGTTTATGAGAGAAGACATAGTCGTAAGAAGCTTTTGATAGCCAACTTATATATATATATATATATATATATATATATATATATATATATATATATATATATATATATATATATATATATATCACCGTAGGAGAAATGTTCATGAAAGAGTCCTGGTGTTACCCTGGACCTTTCTAAACACTCCTGCAGCCCAAGGCTGCGGTACTTCCAGTAGCAGGGAAAGGTAGACTCATTTGGAGGGAGAAGTTCTTTGACGAGGCTGTGTACTCCCAGTGATACGAGCTTCACCAAAGGTGACTTTTCATTCGCGGTTTAACCTCAAGCAGGAGGGATCAAGTCATATATATATATATATATATATATATATATATATATATATATATATATATATATATATATATATATATATATATATATACCCACACACGAGTATATGGAACATATATTACACATAGAACATATATTGCACTGCTTGCTGTTGGAGAGTTGGAAATGAGATGTTTGAGGACAATATGTGGTGTGAGGTGGTTTGATCGAGTAAGTAATAATAGGGTAAGAGAGATATGTGGTAATAAAAAGAGTGTGGTTGAGAAAGCAGAAGAGGGTGTTTTGAAATGGTTTGGTCACATGGAGAGAATGAGTGAAGAAGGATTGACAAAGAGGATATATGTGTCAGAGGTGGAGGGAACGAGGAGAAGTGGGAGACCAAATTGGAGGTGGAAAGATGGAGTGAAAAAGATTTTAAGTGATCGGGGCCTGAACATGCAGGAAGGTGAAAGGCATGCAAGGAATAGAGTGAATTGGAACGATGTGGTATACCGGGGTCGACGTGCTGTCAATGGATTGAACCAGGGCTTGTGAAGCGTCTGGGGTAAACCATGGAAAGTTGTGTGGGGCCTGGATGTGGAAAGGGAGCTGTGGTTTCGGTGCTTTATTACATGACAGCTAGAGACTGAGTGTGAACGAATGTGGCCTTTGTTGTCTTTTCCTAGCGCTACCTCGCACACATGAGGAGGGAGGGGGTTGTTATTTCATGTGTGGCGGGGTGGCGATGGGGATGTATAAAGGCAGACAGTATGAATTATGTACATGTGTATATATGTCTGTGTGTGTATATATATGTATACGTTGAGATGTATAGGTATGTATATTTGCGTGTGTGGACATGTATGTATATACATGTGTATGTGGGTGGGTTTGGCCATTCTTTCGTCTGTTTCCTTGTGCTACCTCGCTAACGCGGGAGACAGCGATAAAGCAAAATAAATAATATATATATATATATATATATATATATATATATATATATATATATGTATATATATATATATATATATATATATATATATATATATATATATATATATATCAGGACCTTACCTTCCCTGACCCATCTCGTAGCTCAGTAAACCCTGCGATGTATTTTGTCACCAACAACAATAGCCATGGACATCAAAACCCAAATGTCCAAACTGATTAAGTCCCCCCAAAAGGATAGTCTCCGTCGGCACGCGAAGAAATTAATGGCGGCGCATAGAAAACAGAGAAGTTATGTCGTCTTTATTGTTGTTGCAAAAGTCCAGCTCCTGTGGGAGAGACGGGAGGGGAAGCCACTGCCCGAAGATACATTCTAGTCGACCACCTCCGCCATATTAATGTTTCCAGCACCGTCCATGGTAACACTGCTAATCGCCTAAGAAGACCTTAGTGCTTTTGTGTGTGTGTGTGGGTGGGTGGGTGAGACGTTAGCAACACTTCCTCATCTATAAAGCCGGGACTGTTGTGTGTGTTATGGCGAGTCATTGGTTCGGAATGTTGGCAACACTACATACAGACAAAGGTCAGGGTGTATGACTGAGGCGGCTGTGTGACGTTGGTAACGCTGGGGGACGGTTCATCATACTAATATATATGATATATATATATATATATATATATATATATATATATATATATTTTTTTTTTTTTTTTTTGCTTTGTCGCTGTCTCCCGCGTTTGCGAGGTAGCGCAAGGAAACAGACGAAAGAAATGGCCCAACCCACCCCCATACACATGTATATACATATGTATGTATATATATATATATATATATATATATATATATATGTATATATATATATATATATATATATATATATATATATATATATATTATATATATATATATATATATATATATATATATATATATATATATATATATATATATATATAGATAGATAGATAGATAGATACATAGATAGATAGAATATTTTTCTGCTATAATTTGAAAGTTTTTGTATTATTCTATAAGATCAGACTACGCAATTCTCAATGTTACAAAAGCAGGTGATTTTTTCTATGTATCTTTTAAGGAAGTAATTCACTGTGTCTTTGTGTGAATTATTCATTTTACAAGATAGTGAATATTGAAGCCAATTATTTTTTCCATTTTCGTCCATAGAAATGTGGTATTGTTACCAACACTTTGCATCATGTTTGGTTTTTTCGTTAATATTCTTGTATATTCGACTTTCTATGTAGAGTATACTCACAAGACACTAATGGATGGATCTTAAGAGTTACTTTTGTTTAGATCAATTGTGTAGTTCAAATATGTCCTCTGCAGTATATCCCTGCAGATTTTGAGTACCCGTCATGTGTCTTTTGGTGACAACTTTTTTGCCCTAAACTTTTCTTCTGCTGTGTGCTGTCCCCAAGGCTTAGGGATGAGTTCGTTAGTGTTGATTAGAGATTAACGATTAGTTGATTAGAAATTGATGAAATATGGCAAGTGGATGTGTATTGACATCCACCACGCAAGCGACTGTGTGGAGTTCAGGGCCGTTTGGTGTTGGGGGGGTGTGCGTGTCTGCTGCCGGTCGTCTGGTTGAAACTGTCGTACGTCATCGAGGGCGAGATGAGGTCTACATGTGCCCAAGGCTTCATGTTGTTCTCTATTATATTCAAAATACCTCATCCAACTTTTTTATTATGACTTAGTTAATGACTTCCATCATATATATTGTTGGTCTTATAGATGAAATGGGTTCAACCGTGTTCTGGTGCCCTCATCGTTTGGTGAATGGGTTCAGTTGTCATAATCAAATGAAATGGGTTCACCTATTATCTCTTGGCCTCATAGTCTGGTGAATTGGGTTCAACCACTGTCTGTTTCACCTATTATCTCTTGCCCTCATAGTCTGGTGAATTGGATGCACCCCATTACCTGTTGCTCTCATAGTCAAGTGAAATGGGTTGAACCATTCATTGCTCGTCACCTGACGACTCCGAAGTACCCCCATCAAGTCAGTTCGCCTCACTGGCTGTCCAGTCTGTAAGGTTAGTCATGATGGCGTGATAAACAATTCTGTAGTGCACTCTCGTATTCCACCATGGTATTTGCCTTACCCAGCTTCTTTACTGGGTGGAGTTACGTGCCTTCCTTCTTTTTCGTCAGAGGAAGACCTTTACATCAGATTACTTCTTAAAGGTTAGCTGGCCCGTGTGTGCTGCTGGTTAGGGTCGATGTGTGCTACGCCTCCCGCCCCTCATTAGCTTCTGGCCCGTTCTTGACGTCAGGGACGGATCCATCCGCCTCAGAAGACGAAGATGAGAATTGTCCCGTCAGTCTGGGTGGGCGAGGTTAGGTAACATGGGCTACGTGCGTGAGCGTGACCCACCTGACCGTACGTGTGATAATCTCATAATTCACATGACGGGAAGTTCGTGTTCTTTCCGTAAGTATGGGTCGTCATTCCTCTCTCATGTCACTTACTGGCAGTCATTCCTTCCTCATGTCACTTACGGGTAGTCATTCCTTCCTCATGTCACTTACGGATAGTCATTCCTTCCTCATGTCACTTACGGGCAGTCAGTCCTCCCTCATGTCACTTACGGGCAGTCAGTCCTCCCTCATGTCACTTACGGGTAGTCAGTCCTCCCTCATGTCTTTTACGGGCACTCATTCCTCCCTCATGTCACTTACGGGCAGTCAGTCCTCCCTCATGTCACTTACGGGCAGTCATTCCTCCCTCATGTCACTTACGGGCAGTCAGTCCTCCCTCATGTCACTTACGGGCAGGCAGTCCTCCCTCATGTCACGGGCAGTCAGTCCTCCCTCATGTCACGGGCAGTCAGTCCTCCCTCATGTCACTTACGGGCAGTCAGTCCTCCCTCATGTCACTTACGGGCAGTCATTCCTCCCTCATGTCACTTACGGGCAGTCAGTCCTCCCTCATGTCACGGGCAGTCAGTCCTCCCTCATGTCACTTACGGGCAGTCAGTCCTCCCTCATGTCACTTACGGGCAGTCAGTCCTCCCTCATGTCACTTACGGGCAGTCAGTCCTCCCTCATGTCACTTACAGGCAGTCAGTCCTCCCTCATGTCACGGGCAGTCAGTCCTCCCTCATGTCTTTTACGGGCACTCATTCCTCCCTCATGTCACTTACGGGCAGTCAGTCCTCCCTCATGTCACGGGCAGTCAGTCCTCCCTCATGTCACTTACGGGCAGTCAGTCCTCCCTCATGTCACTTACTGATTACAGACATTTTCCTGTTATTGATCGTTGATTAGATTTTTGATGAATCGTTATCAGTTTAGCATTGATCACACTTCCCGTTGGTCAAGTTCTGTGTGACGAGACCTGGTGCACCCTGAGCTGCTGCTGTATGGCTGCATGACTTGGGCGGTATCATGAGCCGTGTGTGACATGGATGGTGAAGACTTGTCATGCATTGAACGTTCCATATTCGTTTGCCGGTGACCTGCCGCTTGTGCGTGAGCTACGCGTGGAAGGTGTATTACCGTAATAGCGTCTTGAAAGAGGGATTTGCCATTCAAGGTCTGGCGTGAAGACTCGATCCATTTGATGGGTGGGATGGGGGATTTCAAGGTGACGGGACAAGACAGCATTGAGCCCCATCCCTGTGCAAATGAGTTGTCCCTCGCTCCCATAAAGCCATGAAATCCGCAAATAAAAGGCCTCCCCCGCTCCACACTCCTCCTCCCTCCTCTTCCCTCCTCTTCCCTTAGAGAAGCGGATATCAAGCCCGGCGGAAGTGACCCTTATGATGAGATGGAAGGAAGAGGATTCTTCCTTGCCGATGGTGGAGGACCCATCCCTCGTCCGCGACCCACCATTGCCATAACCCGTGGGTGGTGGAGGACCCATCCCTCGTCCGTGACCCACCGTTGCCATAACCCGTGGTGGAGGACCCATCCCTCGTCCGCGACCCACCGTTGCCATAACCCGTGGGTGGTAGAGGACCCACCCCTCGTCCGTGACCCATGGCATCCGTGTTTGATATGCAGTTCTTTTCCCCGTACTCTTTCCTTCTTTGAAAGACGTGACTGGGTGAACCGTTCACCACTGCGTACCCTGGATTCGAACCCGGGTACCATTAGATGGTAACCCAATGGTTAGGTTGTCACGCTTGCGTACCGTAGTGTAGCAATGTACGAACATACGGAGATACTCGTCACAACGCACTCGTTTCCCAGTCCTCACGCACTCTACAACTACTACTAGTCCAACGCACTCATTCCCAGTACTCACGCACTCTACTACTACTACAGGTCCAACGTACTCATTCCCCAGTACTCACGCACTCTACTACTACTGGTCCAACGTACTCACTCCCCAGTACTCACGCACTCTATTACTACAGGTCCAACGTACTCATTCCACAGTACTCACGCACTCTACTACTACAAGTCCAACGCACTCATTCCACAGTACTCACGCACTCTATTGCTACTGGTCCAACGCACTCATTCCCCAGTACTCACGCACTCTACTACTGCAAGTCCAACGTACTCATTCCCCAGTACTCACGCACTCTATTACTACTGGTCCAACGTCCTCATTCCCCAGTACTAACGCACTAGTGCCTATTACTACTGGTCCAACGCACTCATTCCCCAGTACTCACGCACTCTACTACTACAGGTCCAACGTACTCACTCCCCAGTACTCACGCACTCTACTACTACAAGTCTAGCACGCTCGTTCCCCAGTACTCACGCACTCTACTGCACCTGGTAATGCAGCCGCCGGCGGTCACCACTTGAATCGTCCGCTCTCGTGTAGGATGCCCAGCCTCCAGCCACCCTAATAATCATCCCGGTTCGTATCCATGCCGCCCATCTCCCTCCAGCCCTCCTACACACGTCTCTTCCCCGCAACGTCAACACCTTAAACTCCACACCCCCTTCCACCGATGTGTCTACCATCCCATTCCATAAACGGCGTCCCATGCACATGTCCCTCCCCCCTCCCACATACTGTTCCACTCAGCTGATGGCCTCCTTGTCCATGCTTTCTGAAACCCTGCCTCTCACACGTGACTCTTGGTCTCCTTACGCCATAGCCAGGCCCCCTCCCCAGTTGTCGCCAGCAGCCTCCCCCAGACGACGCCCCTCGTCCCTCGCAGCCCGAGTCGTCCCGCCTTCCTTTGCTGCAGCCACACACGTCTTAAGACGTGAGAGTTTAGCGTAGTCACTCGAAGTCATGGCCACCACTCAACTCTCACCTCACCAGCCAGATCTGTCGCCGCTCCAGACAGACCCATCACCATCCCAGACAGACCCATGGTCACCCCAGAGACGACCCATCACAACCCAAGATGCACCCATCACCATCCCAGACAGACCCATGGTCACCCCAGAGACGACCCATCACAACCCAAGACGCACCCATCACCATCCCAGACAGACCCATGGTCACCCCAGAGACCCATCACAACCCAAGATGCACCCATCACCATCCCAGACAGACCCATGGTCACCCCAGAGACCCATCACAACCCAAGATGCACCCATCACTATCCCAGACAGACCCATGGTCACCCCAGAGACCCATCACAACCCAAGATGCACCCATCACCATCCCAGACAGACCCATGGTCACCCCAGAGACCCATCACAACCCAAGATGCACCCATCACCATCCCAGACAGACCCATGGTCACCCCAGAGACCCATCACAACCCAAGATGCACCCATCACCATCCCAGATAGACCCATGGTCACCCCAGAGACCCATCACAACCCAAGACGCACCCATCACCATCCCAGACAGACCCATGGTCACCCCAGAGACCCATCACAACCCAAGATGCACCCATCACCATCCCAGACAGACCCATGGTCACCCCAGAGACCCATCACAACCCAAGATGCACCCATCACCATCCCAGACAGACCCATGGTCACCCCAGAGACCCTTCACAACCCAAGATGCACCCATCACCGTCTCAGACAGACCCATGGTCACCCCAGAGACCCATCACAACCCAAGACGCACCCATCACCATCCCAGACAGACCCATGGTCACCCCAGAGACCCATCACAACCCAAGATGCATCCATCACCACCCCAGACAGACCCATGGTCACCCCAGAGACGACCCATCACAACCCAAGACGCACCCACCACTACCCCAGACAGACCCATGGTCACCCCAGAGACGACTCATCACAACCCAAGACGCACCTACCACTACCCCAGACAGACCCATGGTCACCCCAGAGACGACCCATCACAACCCAAGACGCACCCATCACCATCCCAGACAGACCCATGGTCACCCCAGAGACGACCCATCACAACCCAAGATGCACCCATCACCATCCCAGACAGACCCATGGTCACCCCAGAGACGACCCATCACAACCCAAGACGCACCCATCACTATCCCAGACAGACCCATGGTCACCCCAGAAACGACCCATCACAACCCAAGATGCACCCATCACCATCCCAGACAGACCCATGGTCACCCCAGAGACCCATCACAACCCAAGATGCATCCATCACCACCCCAGACAGACCCATGGTCACCCCAGAGACCCATCACAACCCAAGACGCACCCACCACTACCCCAGACAGACCCATGGTCACCCCAGAGACGACTCATCACAACCCAAGACGCACCTACCACTGCCTTAGACAGACCCATGGTCACCCCAGAGACGACCCATCGCAACCCAAGACGCACCCATCACCATCTCAGACAGACCCATGGTCACCCCAGAGACGACCCATCGCAACCCAAGACGCACCCACCACTACCCCAGACAGACCCATGGTCACCCAAGACCCATCACAACCCAAGATGCACCCATCACCATCCCAGACAGACCCATGGTCACCCCAGAGACGACCCATCGCAACCCAAGACGCACCCATCACCATCTCAGACAGACCCATGGTCACCCCAGAGACGACCCATCGCAACCCAAGACGCACCCACCACTACCCCAGACAGACCCATGGTCACCTCAGAGACGACCCATCACAACCCAAGACAAACCCACCACTACCTCAGACAGACCCATGGTCACCCCAGAGACGACCCATCGCAACCCAAGACGCACCCATCACCATCCCAGACAGACCCATGGTCACCCCAGAGACGACCCATCGCAACCCAAGACGCACCCACCACTACCCCAGACAGACCCATGGTCAGAGACCTATTATAGTTCCAGACAGACACATTGCGACTCCCAGACTGGCCCCTTACCACCCCAGAGACCCCTGGTCACATTCAGACAGATCCATGACCAACCTAGAGGCCCATCATCACTCTAGATAAACTCATGGCTGCCCTAGAGACCCATTACCACCCCAGAGACCCATCACTACCCCAGACAAACATATCACCACCCCAGAGACCCATTACCACTCCTGACAGATCTATGGCCAACCCAGGCAGACCCATCACCACCCAAGATAAACAAACCCATGGCCACCCCTAGACAAACCCATAGTCACCCCAGACGTACCTATTACCGCCCCGAGACAGACCCATCACCACCCCCAGACAGACCCATCACCACCCCCAGACAGACCCATCACCACCCCAGAAGGACCCACCCAAGATGTTGGCAAACTCCCCTTGCCAGCCAGTGTGACGAATGACTGGCTGGTTGGAGGGGGTGGAGGAGGAGGAGGTCGGGGTTGGCAGTAGGCGGGAGGAACAAGGGGGGTAATATGGGGTCGTGGGGACTAAGGCAGAGCGTAACTCCCCCAGGGAAAGGAGAGGTGAGAAGACCGGTAGAGAGAGAGAGAGAGGTGGTGGTGCAAGAGACAGTAGACGTGTGTGGAGTGGATGACGAGGGGCAAGAGAGAGAGAGAAAGACAGAGAGAGAGAGGTGGTGCAAGAGATAGTAGACGTGTGTGGAGTGGATGACGAGGGGCAAGATAGTGAGGGAGATGAGAGAAAAGGTTAGAGAAAGAGAGAGAGAGAGAGAGAGAGAGAGAGATAGAGGTGGTGCAAGAGACAGTAGACGTGTGTGGAGTGGATGACGAGGGGCAAGATAGTGAGGGAGATGAGAGAAAAGGTTAGAAAGAGAGAGAGAGAGAGAGACAGACAGACAGACAGACAGAGAGAGAGAGGTGGTGCAAGAGATAGTAGACGTGTGTGGAGTGGATGACGAGTGGCAAGATAGTGAGGGAGATGAGAGAAAAGGTTAGAGAGAGAGAGGGAGAGAGAGAGAGAGAGAGAGAGAGAGAGAGAGAGAGAGAGAGAGAGAGAGAGAGAGAGAGAGACAGACAGACAGAGAGAGAGAGGTGGTGCAAGAGATAGTAGACGTGTGTGGAGTGGATGACGAGGGGCAAGATAGTGAGGGAGATGAGAGAAAAGGTTAGAGAGAGAGAGAGAGAGAGAGAGAGAGAGAGAGAGAGAGAGAGAGAGAGAGAGAGAGAGAGAGAGAGAGAGAGAGAGGTGGTGCAAGAGATAGTAGACGTGTGTGGAGTGGACGACGAAGGGCAAGGTATTGAGGGAGATGAGAGAAAAGGTTAGAGAAAGAGAGAGAGAGAGAGAGAGAGAGAGAGAGAGAGAGAGAGAGAGAGAGAGAGAGAGGTGGTGCAAGAGATAGTAGACGTGTGTGGAGTGGACGACGAAGGGCAAGATAGTGAGGGAGATGAGAGAAAAGGTTAGAGAGAGAGAGAGAGAGAGAGAGAGAGAGAGAGAGAGAGAGAGAGATTAGAACGAGAAAGGGAGAGGATATGAGAGCTTAAATGATGCTGGGGTTGAGGCAGAAGAAAGTGTGCACATTATTTTACCTTACCTTACCGTGTTGAAGAAGGAGGGAGGGAGGTAGTAAGAAGGCTCCATCTGTGACCTGTGGAGCCTACTCCACCTGTGACCTGTGGAACCTGCTCCACCTGTGACTTGTCGAACCTGCTCCACCTGTGACCAGTGGAACCTGCTCCACCTGTGACCAGTGGAACCTGCTCCACCTGTGACCAGTGGAACCTGCTCCACCTGTGACCTGTGGAACCTGCTCCACCTGTGACTTGTCGAACCTGCTCCACCTGTGACCAGTGGAACCTGCTCCACCTGTGACCAGTGGAACCTGCTCCACCTGTGACCTGTGGAACCTGCTCCACCTGTGACTTGTGGAACCTGCTCCACCTGTGACTTGTGGAACTGCTCCACCTGTGACCTGTGAAACCTGCTCCACCAATGACCTGCGGAACCTGCTCCACCTGTGACTTGTGAAACCTGCTCCACCTGTGACCTGCGGAACCTGCTCCGCCTGTGACTTATGGAACCTGCTCCACCTGTGACCTGTGGAACCTGCTCCACCTGTGACTTGTGGAACCTGCTCCACCTGTGACCTGTGGAACTGCTCCACCTGTGAAACCTGCTCCACCAATGACCTGCGGAACCTACTCCACCTGTGACCAGCGGAACCTGCTCCACCTGTGACCTGCGGAACCTACTCCACCTGTGACCAGCGGAACCTGCTCCACCTGTGACCTGTGGAACCTGCTCCACCTGTGACTTGTGGAACCTGCTCCACCTGTGACCAGTGGAACCTGCTCCACCTGTGACTTGTGGAACCTGCTCCACCTGTGACCAGTGGAACCTGCTCCACCTGTGACCTGTGGAACCTGCTCCACCAGTGACCTGTGAAACCTGCTCCACCTGTGACCAGTGGAACCTGCTCCACCTGTGACCAGTGGAACCTGCTCCACCTGTGACCTGTGGAACCTGCTCCACCTGTGACCTGTGGAACCTGCTCCACCTGTGACCAGTGGAACCTGCTCCACCTGTGACCAGTGGAACCTGCTCCACCTGTGACCAGTGGAACCTGCTCCACCTGTGACCAGTGGAACCTGCTCCACCTGTGACCTGTGGAACCTGCTCCACCTGTGACCAGTGGAACTTGCTCCACCTGTGACCAGTGGAACCTGCTCCACCTGTGACCTGCGGAACCTGCTCCACCTGTGACCTGTGGAACCTGTAAACTGTGAAACCCCTGGCCTGCCCTTCACTTCTAGCTGGTCGATTGGTAATGAAGACTTGAGACTAGACTTAGAGTGAACCTCTGTAGGTATGATCGAACGGCTGTGGGTATGATTGAATGGCTGGGGGTATTGTTGAACGGCTGTGGGTATGATTGAAGG
The DNA here is from genome assembly GCF_036320965.1 of Panulirus ornatus. Classification (NCBI taxonomy): domain Eukaryota; kingdom Metazoa; phylum Arthropoda; class Malacostraca; order Decapoda; family Palinuridae; genus Panulirus; species Panulirus ornatus. The sequence goes on along the minus strand of NC_092294.1, from coordinate 7,960,371 downwards.
GCTGTGGGCATTATTGAACGGCTGGGGGTATGATTGAATGGTTGTGGGTATTATTTAACGGCTAGGGGTATGATTGACCGGATAGGGTATGATTGAACGGTTGGGGTATGATTAAAAGGTTGGGGGTTTGATTGAATGGCTGGGGTATGATTGTACGGGTGTAGGTATGATTGAACGGCTGTGGATATGATTGAACGGCTGTGGGTATGATTGAACGGATATGGGTATGATTGAACGGATGTGGGTATGATTGAGCGGCTGGGGGTATGATTGAACGGCTGGGGTATGATTGAACGGCTGTGGATATGTTTGAACGGCTGGGGGTATGATTGAACGGCTGGGGTATGATTGAACGGCTGTGGATATGATTGAACGTGGTAATAGTTATTAACACGAGAAATATCATTGAATCTTCTATTATTAAATACACAAAGAATTGTAATCTTAATATTAGTGATGGTCTATACAAATTAGATAACTTTATTGTTGATAAAATTCGTAAAATGATAAGTTTATGAACGCTCGTTGTATGTCTTAGACAATCACATGTTTACCAAATGGCGTCCTAGCTTCGTCTCTTCGATGTATATCAACTGACTTATATTTCTCTCTTGTGTCTCCCCTGATGATGTGATTATTGCACGAAAGTGCACTTGGGAACTTATCGTGTTTCATTTTCCCCGTGGACTTGTAGGAATATCTTGATCACGCACAAAACTGTGATCCTTTCCAATATGTATATATATATATATATATATATATATTCCATGGTTGTTTGATTTGTTTATGGATGGGGTTGTTAGGGAGGTAAATGCAAGAGTCTTGGAAAGAGGGGCAAGTATGAAGTCTGTTGGGGATGAGAGAGCTTGGGAAGTGAGTCAGTTGTTGTTCGCTGATGATACAGCGCTGGTGGCGGATTCATGTGAGAAACTGCAGAAGCTGGTGACGGAGTTTGGTAAAGTGTGTGGAAGAAGAAAGTTAAGAGTAAATGTGAATAAGAGCAAGGTTATTAGGTACAGTAGGGTTGAGGGTCAAGTCAATTGGGAGGTGAGTTTAAATGGAGAGAAACTGGAGGAAGTGAAGTGTTTTAGATATCTGGGAGTGGATCTGTCAGCGGATGGAACCATGGAAGCGGAAGTGGATCATAGGGTGGGGGAGGGGGCGAAAATTTTGGGAGCCTTGAAAAATGTGTGGAAGTCGAGAACATTATCTCGGAAAGCAAAAATGGGTATGTTTGAAGGAATAGTGGTTCCAACAATGTTGTATGGTTGCGAGGCGTGGGCTATGGATAGAGTTGTGCGCAGGAGGATGGATGTGCTGGAAATGAGATGTTTGAGGACAATGTGTGGTGTGAGGTGGTTTGATCGAGTAAGTAACGTAAGGGTAAGAGAGATGTGTGGAAATAAAAAGAGCGTGGTTGAGAGAGCAGAAGAGGGTGTTTTGAAATGGTTTGGGCACATGGAGAGAATGAGTGAGGAAAGATTGACCAAGAGGATATATGTGTCGGAGGTGGAGGGAACGAGGAGAAGAGGGAGACCAAATTGGAGGTGGAAAGATGGAGTGAAAAGGATTTTGTGTGATCGGGGCCTGAACATGCAGGAGGGTGAAAGGAGGGCAAGGAATAGAGTGAATTGGAGCGATGTGGTATACAGGGGTTGACGTGCTGTCAGTGGATTGAATCAAGGCATGTGAAGCGTCCGGGGTAAACCATGGAAAGCTGTGTAGGTATGTATATTTGCGTGTGTGGACGTGTGTATGTACATGTGTATATATATATATATATATATGACAACGATTTACCTCTGGGCGCTGAGGATTCGAACCCGGGCCTTACCTCTCGGCAGGCCGGTGTGCGACCCTTGGACTACAAGGGTACAAATGTTTAGCATCTCGGGCCATCGGGGAATCTCATGGAACATTGGTTGGTCCGAGATGGATAGCTTTTGTCGCCTCGTTGTCCAGTGGTAGCGTTCTGACCTATCACGTGATAGGACAGGGTTCGAATCCCTGGCGCCCAGAGGTGAACCATTATCGTGTGTTCCAGTTCATGTTGAAGATATAAATATCTCAGTTCTTGTTCAAGATATAAATATCTCAGTTCATGTTCAAGATATACATATCCCAGTTCATGTTCAAGATATACATATCCCAGTTCATGTTCAATATAAATATATCCTAGTTCAAGATATACATATCCCTGCTCTTGTTCAAGATATACATATCCCAGTTCATGTTCAAGATATACATGTCCCAGCTCATGTTCAAGATATACATATCCCAGTTCATGTTCAATATAAATGTATCCTAGTTCAAGATATACATATCCCAGTTCATGCTCAATATAGATATATTCTAGTTCAAGATATACATATCCCTGCTCTTGTTCAAGATATACATATCCCACTTCATGTTGAAGATATGCATATCCCAGCTCATGTTCAAGATATGCATATCCCAGCTCATGTTCAAGATAGACATATCCCAGTTCATGTTCAAGATAGACATATCCCAGTTCAAGATATACATATCCCAGTTCAAGATATACATATCCCAGTTCAAGATATACATATCCCAGTACTACTGTTAGAAGCCTTGAGGGAAGGCCACTCACTTCACCCACTTACGAGAGGAAAAGAAAGAAATCCTTAAGTATGGCATTGAGAGATCGATGTTGGGGGTGGTGTGGTGTGGAGGTGGAGGTGTTTACGTGTTGCGCCTCGCCACAACAACCCTTCCATCTGTCGCTATGGTAACCCCTGTGCGCCGATTTCTCACCTCCCCAAAAATATAGCTAATGATTCCGTGTTTTGTGTGGCGAGTGTTTGCCGGATTGTTTGAGCTTTCCTCCTGGCTTTCTTTGATGTGTGAGTTAATGAGCGGCTCCTCAGAGGGAGGAGGAGGAGCAGCAGCCACCCCAGGAAAGAGTTGGGAAAGTTGAGACGAAGAAAATAGCTGCAATAGATCAACTATTAAGTAAATAACCAACTTGTAAAAGAAGGAGGAGAGGAATTTTTACAGGAAGATCGAGATGGTTGGAGAGGAGGTGGTGGTGATGCTGGTAGGGGGTGATGGTGTTGGTGTGTGTGGTGAAGCTATTATGGATGATGATTGTGGCTCTTCGTGAGGTATGGCGGTGATAGTGGTGTTCACAGCGGTGTCAGTCGTGGTGATGACACCAAACCCCTGGCAGTCAAGACGCCATCATAGTACAGGAGAGGGGGTCGCTCTGAGCTGTGTTTTGAGATGATGCCAGAAGCGATGAAGTCAGATGCAGTGAAGACGAGAGGTGTTTAAGGGATGAAGTCAGATGCAGTGAAGACGAGAGGTGTTTAAGGGATGAAGTCAGAGACGTAAAAGAGAAGTCGAAAGTGCCTCGAGAAGTTCCAAGTTGTGAAGACAAAGATTGTGTGAGGAAGATATCTTGACCCACTGTGCCCCAGTACGGGTGATATCTCGACACATCCTCCATAACGGAAGTTATCTTGACACTCTGCCTAGCACAGGTGATACCATCCTTTAATTTGATATCGTAACAGAGTTCGCCAGTACACAGTCCACTCTCCTACCTAATACGATTCCACAGGAAACTGTAGACACATTCTTAACCTGGGGTTTACACTGGGGGCGACCAATCAACAATTGACCCATAGGCAAACAATCCAGGGGACCTCGTAATCATCTAGAGTCCCATGTAACACTCTAGTGAACCCAGTAAACCTGAGCATGGTACGTGTAATCACCCAGAGATGTGGCCAGTCAGTAAACCTGCGGTAGAGTGCCACCCGGGGTAGAGCGCATAGGTTCGAATCCTGGATGCGGCAGTCAGTCCACAGTCAACCAAGCTGTTCATCCACCCCTAGGGGTTGGTCGATAAAACGTGTACCTGTCCCAGGCTAATATATATATATATATATATATATATATATATATATATATATATATATATATATATATATATATATATATGAATAAGTAAAATAGATGGATCTGTAGAAGGCATATGGATGAGAAGATTAGGAAGGTAAATGCAAGAGTTTTGGAGAGAGGGGCGACTATGCAGTCTGTTGGGGATGAGAGAGCCTGGGAAGTGTCAGTTATTGTTCTCTGATGATATATCTCTTGTAAGAAACTGCATAAGATGGTGACTGAGTTTGGAAAAGAGTGTGTAAAGAGAAAGTTGAGGGTTGAGGGACAAGTTAATTGGGATGTTAGTTTGAATGGAGAAAGGTTGGAGGAAGTGAAAGGTTTTAGATATCTGGGAGTGGACTTGGCAGCGAATGGAACCATGGAAACGGAAGTAAGTCACATTGTTGAGGAGGGGACGAAGGTTCTGGGAGCAGTGAAGAATGTGTGGAAAGAAAGTTATCTCAGAGAGCATAAATGGGTATGTTTGAAGGAATAGTAGTTCCAACAATATTATATGGTTGCGAGGCATGGGCTGTAGATAGGGTTGTGCGGAGGAGGGTGGATGTGTTGGAAATGAGATGTTTAAGGACAGTATGTATTGTGAGGTGGTTCGATCGAGTAAGTAATGAAAGGGTAAGAAAGATGTGTGGTAATAAAAAAAGTGTGGTTGAGAGAGAAGAAGGCGTGTTGAAATGATTTGGATATATGGAGAGAATGAGTGAGGAAAGGTCGACAAAGAGGATATATGTGTCAGGGTTGGAGGGAACAAGGAGAAGCAGATCAAATTGGAGGTGGAAGAATGAAGTGAAAAAGATTTTGAGCGATCGGAACTTGAACATACAGGAGGGTGAGAACCATGCAAGGAATAGAGTAAATTGGAATGATGAGGTATACCGGGTCGACGTGCTGTCGATGGATTGAACCATGGCATGTGAAGCGTCTGGGGTAAACCATGGAAAGTTTTGTGGGGCCTGTATGTGGAAAGGGAGCTGTGTTTTCGGTGCATCACACATGACAGCCAGAGACTGAGTTTGTTCAAATGTGGATTTTCCCAAATCCCCCCCCCCCCCCCCACCTCGATGAAGCGGGGGATGTTTCAGCGATGCTGTTTCCTGTTGGGGCGGGGTAGCGACAGAAATGAATGAAGGCAATCAAGTATGAGTATGTACATGTGTATGTATGTATATTTTTTTTTATGTATATGCACGTATATGGGCGTTCATATATATGAGTGGATGGGCCATTCTTTGTCTGTTTTCCTGGCGCTACCCCGCTGATGCATGAAACAGCGATTGTGTATAATGTATATATATATATATATATATATATATATATATATATATATATATATTATGTGTTTGAGATAGGCGTGTGCAGGATTTTCTGGCATCAAACTGTGGTGTGTGATTGCTTCTCTGTTGAACTAAAAGAATAAGAATAGTCGAGTTGTAACGCATATTTATCTTGGAAGATTATTATTATTATTATTTTTATTATTTTTTATTGTTTTATTAGTTATTATTATTATTATTGTTGTTATTAGTCTTTATTGTTTTATTAGTTATTATTATTATTATTAGTAGTAGTAGTAGTAGTAGTGGTAGTAGTAGTAGTCGTAGTAGTATCAATATTATCATTTATTATTATTATTATTATTATTATTATTATTATTATTATTATTATTATTATTATTATTATTCATACTTTGCCGTTTCCTGTGGTAGCGAGCCGGGAATAAACCAAGAAAGGCCACATTTGCTCACATGCATTGCCTAGCTGTCATGTGTGATGCACCGAAACCACAGCCCCGTGTCCACGACCAGGGTTGGCAGACCTTTCCGTGGTTTACCCAGCACGCTTTATATGCCCTGGTTCAGTCCATTGACCACGGTACCCCCTGTAATCATTAGTTACCCCCCATTACCTTGCGTGATCCCGGTACCCTATAGTAATCCTCATTTACCCCAATTACCCTGTGTTACCTTCGTACCCCTTAGTAATCGTGTAACTCACGGGGACCCACTCATCTTCAGTTACTCCCAGTAATCCAAAGTTACCCCGGTATTGCATAGTCATCCCCATAGCTCTCCTTGATCCCTCTGAAGCCCACTTCTCCCCAGTCACTACCGGTAACGCACCCAGTCACTCCCAGTAACCCACCGTGACCCCCCCAGAATCACCCACTTACTCCCAATAGCCCACCGTGACCCCCCCCCCCTATCACCCAGTAACCATCGGTGACCCCCGGAGAACCCCAGTGACCCCAGAGAAAGAGGGTTGCTGGGGAATAATAAGCCACCAACACACTCCCTCGAGTCGGCAGGCATTTTCTTGTGTTACCAGGCGAGGAGAGGGCCGGCCAAGAGGGGCACATCCTCCCCCAGGCCGTAAGGTCGACCCGCACACGACTCGCCTCCTCAGCGCGACGTCCCTAAGGGCTGGCCGGCCGTCGCCACCCTCTTGCCGCGTATCGAGATATAATTGACTATCTCTACGTGTGCCTGGGAAGGACCGGTTGTTTACCCTGGTATTGCCAAGGATCGCCGGGTTATCAAAGGACTTCGGGTAGCAAGGGAAGCCACAGACGCACACACACACGCATACACGGGGCTATTTAGGACCTGTAACCAGGCTAAACTTGAGATAAATGACGGGTCTAGACGCAAGCAGCCACTCATTGGTGTGTGAATGACTAAAGTTGACGGTATTTATGTAATATAAAGCATTTTTGAAACAAATATATATATATATATATATATATATATATATATATATATATATTATATATATATATTTATATATATATATATATATTGTATGCGTATTTTTTATTATATTTAATTTCCGTCTCCCGCGTTAGCGAGGTAACGCAAGGGAACAGACGAAAGAATGGCCCAACCCACCCACATACACATGTACATACATAAACGCCCACACACGCACATATACATACCTGTACATTTCAGCATATACCTACATATACATACACAGACATATACATATATACACATGTACATATTCATACTTGCTGCCTTCATCTAATGGCGTCGCCATCCCGCCACACATGAAATTGCTAGGTAGCGCTAGGAAAAAAAAACAAAGGCCACATTCGTTTACACTCAATCTCTAGCTGTCATGTGTAATGCACCGAAACCACAGCTCCCTTTCCACATCCAGTCCCCAAAGAACGTTCCATGGCTTACCCCAGACGCTTCACATTTCCTGGTTCAATCCAGTGACAGCACTTCGACCCTGGTATACCTCATCGTTCCAATTCACTCTATTCCTTGCACGCCTTTCACCCTCCTGTATGTTCAGGCCCTGATAGCTCAAAATCTTTTTCATTCCATCCTTCCACCTCCAGTTTGGTCTCCCGCTTCTCCTTCCCTCCACCTCTATCACATATCCTCTTTGTCAATCTATCCTCACTCATTTTCTCCATGTGACCAAACCATTTCAATACACCCTCTTCTGCTCTCTGAACCACACTCTTTTTATTACCACACATTTCTCTTACCCTTTCATTACTTAATTGATCAAAGCATCTCACACCACATATTGTCCTCATGCATCTCATTTCCAACACATCCACCCTCCTCCGCACTACCCTATCCATAGCCCATGGCTCGCACCCATATAACATTGTTGGAACCACTATTCCTTCAAACATACCCATTTTTGCTTTCCGAGATAACGTTCTCGCCTTCCACACATTCTTCAACGCTCCCAGAACCTTCGCCCCCTCCCCCACCCTATGATCCACTTCCGCTTCCATGGTTCCATCCGCTGCCAGATCCACTCCCAGATATCTAAAACACGTTACTTCCTCCAGTTTTTCCCCATTCAAACTTACCTCTCAATTTATATATATATATATATATATATATATATATATATATATATATATATATATATATATATATATATATATATATATATATTTATGCGTATTTTTATTATTTTATTCCGTCTCCCGCGTTTGCGAGGTAACGCAAGGGAACAGACGAAAGAAATGGCCCAACCCACCCACATACACTACATAATAACCACAGCACATATACATACGTCATCAGCATAACATTACATACACAAATATACATATTACACATGTACAATTCATATGCTGCTTCTCTATGGTCGCCATCCGCACCGAATGTAGGTGCGCTAGAAAAAACAAAGGCCACATTCGTTTACACTCAATCTCTAGCTTCATTGTATGCACGACAAGTCTTTCACATCATCCCCAAGAACGTCTGGTACAGCCTCACATTTGTTCAATCAGTGACCACTTCGACCTGTATACCTCATCGTTCCAATTCACTCTATTCCTTGCCCCTTTCACCCTCCTGTATGTTCAGGCCCTGATAGCTCAAAATCTTTTTCATCCATCTTTCCACCTCCAGTTTGGTCTCCCTCTTCTCCCGTTCCCTCCACCTCTCATATATATATATATATATAATGCAGAAACACCTCTAGGGAAAGGAAACACGAGAATCCTGAGCGCTTTCGTGTATTACCACATTTTCAGAGGACTGGTTACATAGAGAGAGAAAATAAATACAAGTTATGTATATAGAACCAGAGGAAACATGGATTAGGGTTAGGTGATCTTGTAATTCAATTTCCTTAATGGCGATTTTGTATTTACGAAGTCACGTGTCTGTTGTGTTTACCAAATGGCGTCCTAGCTTCGTCTCTTCGATGTGTATCAAGTGACTGTTATATTTCTCTCTTGTGTCTCCCTTGATGATGTGATTATTACACGAAAGTGCACTTGGGAACTTTTCGTGTTTCGTTTTCCCTGTGGACTCATAGGAATATCTTGATCACGCGCAAAATTGTGATCCTTTCCAATATATATATATATATATATATATATATATATATATATATATATATATATATATATATATAAATATATATATACACACTGTGGTTTTTTATGTTAAAGGCTTCAGTCAAGGACAAACGTCCACATCAAGACCGGGCCTTAATTGAAATATATAGAGAGAATTATGAAACTGAACAAGAAAAGGCAAGGGGAAGTATTCATATTATAAAAGGATGTATATTCCTATATCCCAACACGGAAGAGATATATATGCTGGACCTTATGCCATCACCCAGTGCTTGTGTGTTTGTGTGTGTGCGCATATCCCTAGACGCATTTATGTCGGCACAATAACTCGGGGATCAGTGTACGAGAGAATATTCTTACTCACACACAATACACACCCTGGGCGCAGGTGATCCAGCTGAATCAGGTTTGTGGCGGTGGGTGTTTTGTTATGAATTTGGCTTTATTTTCGTGTCTTCTTCTTCGAGTGGCTCAAATTACACGAGTGCCGGATGGTCATTTCAGTTTTAGATTTTATAGGTATGAAGTAGAGAGAAATATTCATGTATTTTTTTATGCTCAGTGTTTAACTCTGCTGACGGTGGGCGACACAAGGGTCTCTTAGTTTTACTACTAATGATTACATCTCCGTCGACTGTAAGTCTTTGAGAATCTATATTCTATATTGGTCATGCACAGGAAAGCCCAAGTTAATGTATTACCTCACAGGTATTTCAGGTTGGGTTCATTCCGATGTTCGACTCTCCCTTCCTCCCTGTTCCTTGGGGCACTATCCTCCTCAGTCCGTTCCTCCCGCTGTTCCCGTTCCATCCTTCCGCTCTCTGGTTATCATCATCTTCAGACTCGCGCACCCCACGTGTTCACGGTACTAGAAGAGATACACAGTGAAAACAAGAGCTACAACCGACGGGACGCAAGACTGCAGTGAAATCCCTTGTTTACACCACACATTGACTTATCCCCAGAATTACAACGCTTAAGATGATACTTCTCATTGCACATCCACACAGCTGCTTCCTCAACCTTTATATAAGTCGGTGTGAGGACGTGTATTCTCTCCTGTGTAAGTGGCGTCTAAGCAACAAGTGCAAAAAATTACAAATATGGTTGAATTGGTGCGTGTAAAATTCCCTGAAGACAGAGTTCTCAGGAGAGAATTCAGAAGTACTTGGGTTGTTTGCAAGTACAAGATTCATGCGTTGCCTTCAGCCATTGGAAATGCTTTCGTGGCAGCTTAGTGGAAAAGTTCTAAGATGTGCCTGATTGATGCCTACAATGTGTGCTAGATCAGTTGGGACGTGATAATTACGTGGGTCTACAAATCGAGGCCTTCACCACGAGAGCTTGGTCTTAGACCCAGTCGTAGGGGTGGAAGACCTCCGAAACTATTGCAAGGTATACGTAAGGTAAGGTCCCAGACCCAGCTGTGGGATTAGAAGACCTCCGAAACCATCGTATGGTAAGGTAAGGTCCCAGACCCGGTTCTAGGGATAGAACACCTCTGAAAACACTGTACATAACGTGGTGTTGAGGACCTTTGAAACCATAGTAAGATATTTGTAAGGAACAGTAGGGTACCGGACCGAGCTACTGGCTTAGAATACCAAAACTTTACAAAGAAGATGTAAGATACAGTCATAACCCAGATGAATGATGGTGAAAATCTGGAAGCAATATTTTTGAACGACCTACCCTTTCGATCACTAGAAAACAACAGTTACATCATCCAGAAGGATGGTGGGATGGATCCTGCGGACTTTCAATGGAAAGAAAGAAACAACAGTGATGGCACTTTTCTCATGAATAGAGTAATGCTATGTCCCAATATCACACTACAGGACAGTCGAAATTGCAGAACTAGAAAGTGTTCAGAGATCTTTCACAGCACACAGCTGTACTCCCTGAAGCGCAGACAAGAGAGGTAAATCATCATCTTCCTTCGGCAAGTCATGCTTGGAAGACTAGAAAACAAGCTACGGTCTCTAAATAGAGACATTTCAAGACTTTGCCTACAACCAAGCACACGTAGGATGGAAAGAGGAGAGGTTTTAGTCATTCATCAAGGAATATGGGTCACGTCTGCTTTGATATTATTAGAACGGGAATATCGTTGATCAGTGCAGGATCAGGACATAGGATCAGTGCTCCTTTGGCATTATCTTGGGCTTTGGATGTCCGTTGCTGTTTCAAGATATCTTGTGAACAAAGGGAACAGCAAATTTATGCTAAGATGAAGTTATGTCGACTGCGTCAGGTGGAATTAACGTCTATCGGCACAACCTGGTCCCTCACCATCTGGTAGACGGACTATGTAACACATACCCGCACACTCTCCCCCTCACGGTACATACACGTGATTGCGCGGAGCCTCCATGAAGCAGCTTATATTAAGCTTCGCAGCGCATACCAGTCGAACGGGCTGGGTTCGAATCCTGGAAAATAGACAGTCGGCTCGCATGCTTCCCCAAGTTGTTCAGTCTCCCGTTTGGAACTGGTCTGAGTATAGTCTTACACACACACACACTCACACACACACACACACACCAGCAGCAGCACACGTGCACCTTGTGAACAGCTCAAAAAACACAATAAGACGTTGAGCTTCTTACGGTCGGTCGGAGGGGCGCGCGCTCCACCTGCCCGCCCTGATTGACCCTCGCGACAAAACGACCTGAACATCGCGGGACACAAACTTTCGCGTTCCTCCCAGTACCTCCCGCCGTGGGGACTTCCGCCGGGGCGCGGGGTGATCGCGACGGCGACGCTGACGGCCGTGGGCGCTCGTGGGTCATCATAGGTGGAGGCATGAGGCGTGGGGTGGTGCCCTCCTCCCGCGCTAATGTTAGCGACCGCGAAGCTGGAGGCTTGACGTGTCAACAGAGTTAGGGAGTAGCGTAAAGGTTGACCGTTCATTCATAAGATTGTCTTCCTGACGCCCAGTGCTCGGCCGGGCTAGCGCCTCCGCCTCCAGCCACCCTCCCGACACCTCCGACAAATCACAACTGGCTTTCACAAACACACAGTAAAGTCACACTGTTGCTCTACCTCTCCCGCCTTCACAACCTGCCACTCTCCCAGGTTGTGGGCTCCTCTCCCAGGTTGTGGGTTCTGGAGTGACTGTGTTCTATAGGAACATCTCTGCTCTACACGATACCAGTAGAACGTTTTTGTATATGAACGAGGGAATGTTTAGAGATGACAGGGCACTCCAGTGTTTATAAACAACAAAAGCATGTATAAGGATATCACAGATGTATGAGAGGCGAGAATGTGTGCTTAGAACACACACATACGCACACACACACACATATATATATATATGTATATATATATATATATATGTATATATATATATATTTTTTTTTTTCAAACTATTCGCCATTTCCCGCATTAGCGAGGTAGGGTTAAGAACAGAGGACTGGGCCTTTTTCGGAATATCCTCACCTGGCCCCCTCTGTTCCTTCTTTTGGAAAATTAAAAAAAAACGAGAGGGGAGGATTTCCAGCCCCCCCGCTCCCTCCCCTTTTAGTCGCCTTCTACGACACGCAGGGAATACGTGGGAAGTATTCTTAATCCCCTATCCCCAGGGATAATATATATATATATATATATATATATATATATATATATATATATATATATATATATATTTATATACAGAGAGAGAGAGAGACAGAGAGAGAGAGAGAGACAGAGACAGAGATAAATATATAGATAGATAGCCACGCAGGGGTCCCGGGTTCGATCCTGGCTGTGGGAGGTTTGTATGTTTTATGG
>NC_092294.1:7930330-7942830 GCF_036320965.1 Panulirus ornatus | reverse complement strand
GGTTAATCGCTCGGCCATGGCGTCGACCTCTCCCAGCGTCGGCAGTAGTGACTGTTAAAACGACGCCCAGAAGTATTGACATCGACTTGACATTTCATTCACTCCCAGGCTCGTCCGCCATTAACGGCGATTGTCGTCGGGAAGGTCGCGGGATCGTCGTTCTTGCAGTTGGCCTCGGGACGCTTGGGGTGACAATAGTCAGTAACCCATCGAGGCCCTTTTGAGAGGGGTTTATGCCACGTCCAGTCTTATACCCCCGTGATATAAGGGCTGGCTGGCTGGCAGTCGATCCGCCACGGAGCGAAGGCGCCCTTAGGTCTAGGGAGAGTAAGGGTTTCAAAGGGGGATCTCCCTGGCGTGTCAAATATTCACAGGGTAATTAGGAGTGCCAGAGGGAGGGCACCTGTGGTATTCCCAGTACAGGGCCACTTGCTGGCACCGATGCCTGCCTTGTTTTTCAATATCATTCTTATCCCTGTGATTTTTAACCCTAGGATTGTCGGGTTGCCGCCACACCCGGGTGTATTTTTCGGGAGAAGGTAAGTGCTCAGGTGGAGTGGCTTGTTCTGTCTTCATTATCTCTTAGTTTACTTTTTTTTTTCATATGTATCGCGAGGTGCTATCCATCCCAGAGGTGAGGCAGGGTCTCAGGGATGTTGGTGGTGGTGGAGGGTTCGGATCCCATGCAAAGGCTTTTGACACGCTGCGTAAAGTAGCACTTCAGAAATATTTGACGGTGACCATTTGTATTACCCTCAGGCCTATGCCAGGTACTCTCGTTTTATCGTTCAACCCCTTAGAAGAGGATGAACAGCTGTGTTGACTGTGGACCAACTGCCGCGACCATGATTCGAACCTATGGTCGGCATCGCTGACCGCTACACCACGGAGGTCCTTAGATTTGTCATGATTTTCTGTTTTTTTTTTGTTGCATTTTTTGTTGTCGGACGTTTGGCTGTACTGGAGGGAAATATAACTTCCCTCTGTGCGATTATTGTATTTCCTGGCGCTGCCTCGCGAAAGTGGAAGGTAGCGATGCTGTTCCCTGTGGAGCGGGGTGGCGCTGGGAGTTGATGAAGGCAAGCGAGTATGAATATGTACATGTGTATATATGTATATGTTGTAGATATGTATATGTGTTTATATATATATATATATATATATATATATATATATATATATATATATATATATATATATATATATAAGTGGATGGGTTGTTCCCCGTCTGTTATCTGGCGCTACGTAGCTGACGCGGGAAACGGCTATCAAGTGTGATAAATAAAGAAGTAAATATCTATATTGCAAGAGGTCACAGTGGTGCACGTGACCTAGTATATGCATATAACCACGAGGCTGTGTGTATATATATATATATATATATATATATATATATATATATATATATATATATATATATATATATATATATATGAGAGCTCCCAGGTGTTTGTTGAGGCGAGTGTTCAAGGTAGGAGGGCGTTTCACAGCTTGGTTGTTAAGTAGCGCCTCCTGGAATGAAAATATCAAAACCTTATCTAAACGAACAGAGAACTGGAAAAAGGAGTAGGGGGAGACAGTCCCCAGTACCCTTTCCTTTTTCCAGGAGGGAGCGTCTTCCAGAATACAGCATCCAGGAGGCTTTCTTAGACCCTGGAAGTACCCAGAGGGGGGCCTCTATATGGCTTGGCAAGGCCGTCATGGTACCCCGCCTGCTATGAGACCATTCCCATTCCGCCATCATTCCCGGGTCATTCCACGGGGGCAGAGTGGAGCCGCGGAGTTGCATCTTTAAGGAGTGGGTGACAAAATGCTAACTCCTCCCGCCCTGGATCAACGCCAGAATCAATGGAAAAACTGCTCCATTGTAAATCCTTGCGGCAGTGTTTACAGCGGCGATGATGTAAACAGTGCGCCTCCCTCAGATATTTTACACCACTTAAGTGTAAATACGTTCGGGAAGGACTGGCGACACGGGGGCCACACAGCTGACGTGAGTGAGGCAGATCAGTTGGTGGTGGCGGGAGGGGTGTGTGGGTGAGGCAGATGTACACTGGTGCAGCTGATGTGAGGTAGATTTATTGATGCGGGGGCGGATGAGGGAGATCTGTTGGTGCGGCTAACGTGAGGAAGATATATTGGTCTGGGGTGACGCGAGGCAGATCTATTGGTGACGTGAAGCAAACGTAATGGTGTTAGCGATGAGCCAGATCTAATGGGGCAGCGTTTGCGTGCATGGAAAAGTCACCATGGGTCCCAGATAAGGTACGGTGCTCAATTAGCAGATAGGAAACTGTGGCACGACACTTGAGCACGACGGTACGATCTCTGTGAACTGTGGCGCGACACTTGAGCACGACGGTACGATCTCTGTGAACTGTGGCACGACACTTGAGCACGACGGTACGATCTCTGTGAACTGTGGCGCGACACTTGAGCACGACGGTACGATCTCTGTGAACTGTGGTACGACAGTACGATCTCTGTGGCCTGTGGCACGACACTTGAGCACGACGGTACGATCTCTGTGAACTGTGGCGCGACACTTGAGCACGACGGTACGATCTCTGTGAACTGTGGCACGACACTTGAGCACGACGGTACGATCTGTGAACTGTGGCACGACACTTGAGCACGACGGTACGATCCTTGTGCACTTCAGTACGACCCTTGAGCACGATAATGCAACCCTGACCTTTGACCTAACCCTTGAGGGGTCGGAGCAGAGGTGTTACTGTGGATGGGTGTGAGATGAGAATTTCAGCGTGATGATATTTTGCACAATTATCATTCCATGTTTTCGCTTACCTCCTCCCGACCCTCTCTGGCGAGAGCTCCAATATCGAGTTAGTGTGTGTGGTTATGGTTAGCTATGACGGGCATTTATCTAGAATCGCATTAGAAGCTGCCCTGAAGACCTCCGGGGCCCGAGTTAGAACTGGATGTCCTGTTGCCGTAAAACTCGCCTAATTGGGCGAGGCGAGTGATGATCAGGCGAACTGTGAGTCCCCCCCACCAAGCCATACTCGAAGTCACTTCGGGTAGCCAACGATAGGACTTCCTACATTGAAGCCAAAGACATATAGCCATTTTGAGAACTAACTTAAAAGTTATAACAGTTGTATTATTGTATTTCCGGAAGGTATTGTATTACTGTATGGCCTAAAAGAATAAGTAAATAAGAAAGACCTACGTAGCCCCATGCATGCGGGGAAAAGAAAACGAGGACGCCTCAGAGCCCCCAACCGGCCAGACACGGGTCTCAGATCATTCACTCTCTTCTTTATTGGTCAAGTCACCAAAGAAGACGCTGACGCAGCCAATCAGCGTGCAGGAGAGAGGCATCCCGCTACACAAGAGAATGCAAGACGCCTCGTTATTGGGCATCACCTGGAGTCGACGTGATTGTGTTCGGCGAATCAGCGTGCATAACTGATCCCGCCTGGGCCCCTCCGTAAATGCAACGAAGCTCGTTATTGGCTGTCACCTGGCGTGCCGTAATTGACCACTTGGCGTGGTCTTGACAAGGGTCACTAATGGGCCCTAACCAATTGCTGACCATACCATTTGTTGCCAGATAACATCAGAGTTTATTTAAAAGGTCAGGCATGGGTCTGTGTAGAAGGCTTGGGGCTGGTCCGTCGTAATTTAGGGGTCCGTTACTACACATGAGAAGGCCCGACCCCCATGTCTGGTCCCGATACAGTGAGTTATGAGGGAGAGCTCCGCTAGATGGCAACACCGGCGGTCTTGAGCCCAAAGTTCAACATTGGACTCCCCTTGTCGAACTGG
Source organism: Panulirus ornatus (assembly GCF_036320965.1). NCBI lineage: Eukaryota > Metazoa > Arthropoda > Malacostraca > Decapoda > Palinuridae > Panulirus > Panulirus ornatus. The sequence continues at coordinate 7,939,038 of NC_092294.1, read as the reverse complement.
CCAGGCAATTTGACGCAAAGTGATCTAAATTCTTTGATGGGATTGGGAAAAGAACTTTACAATTGTACTATAGACATTTCGATGGCGTGGAAATTGTTGGGTGGTCGAGGAATTCTTTTTTGAGACCATGCCAGCGATGAGAATACACAGCTGTGATTTTATACGTAAATACGAACGCGTTGTGCCCACAGAAACAGTCTCCTAGAAACAGCTCTTCTTTCACGAGAGTAAATAATGTATCGCAAAAAAAAAGGTAAAATCAACTTTTAAGACTTGATTTGTATAATGGTCTCCACTCGCCTATGGTCACTCAGTGAAGTAGACTTTGATTACCGGATTGTTATACTGGATTACAGATTTATATTAATCCCAATGTTGATTATTGCTGGTTGATATTTGTGGTGTAGGATATGTGTGTATGTCTGTATGTATGAATGTTGATGATATTTCCCTATTTCTTCAAAAGTTTGTTGTTATATGAGTTTTTTTTTTATCTTTATTCTGTTTGACTTATCTTTTCGTGGTTAGATCTTGGCTTCCCAGTGGCTCCTAACTTGCCTCCCACTGCCTCAACATTACCCGGCTCCCCCAGCCCTCCAGTTCCTCATTTCCTATATGATATATGTTATCCCCTCCTTCCCCCATCATCACCTGGCTCCCCCAGCCCAAGTGTCGCCTGTTTCCCCCAGTGTGAGCAGCACATGGCTGCCCCCCTGGCCTCCCATCACCACCTGGCTCCTCAAGTCCCACCATCACCACCTGGCTCCCCCTCATCCTACCATCACCACCTGCCTCACCCCCATCCTACCATCACGACCTGGCTCCCCCCATCCTACCATCACCACCTGGCTCCCCCTCATCCTACCATCACCACCTGGCTCCCCTTTCCCCACCATCACCACCTGGCTCCCCCTGCCTCACCGCCACCACCTGGCTCCCCTTGTCCCACCATCACCACCTGCCTCCCCCACATCCTACCATCACCACCTGGCTCCCCTTTCCCCACCATCACCACCTGGCTCCCCCTGCCTCATCGCCACCACCTGGCCTGCCTCCCCCCCTCGCCAGGTGGTGGCGGGCCGGACGGACGGAGGGAGAACATAGTCGGTGCGTCAGGTTAAGGAGGTAAACACGCCAGTAACTCACGCGGGGTCAGGCTTGGGCATGACGCGCCGGGATAACTTCCGGTAATAGGAAAATATGCAGAGGCGACCGGCGCCCTCCCGTAGGTGCTCCTGACGTAGGAAAGACGCGGCGGGGGCGTGAGAAATAGGGGAAAGAGACTCGAAAGTGTGGCCGAAAGCAGGCGTAGGTGAAGTGAGCTTGAGGTGCTCGAAGGAGGGGGAATAGTTGAAGGGTTTTGAGGGAGGAATAAAATGACCGAGGATTTGAGATGGCCATGTTGTAAGGGGACTGTATGTCTTGGAGAAGCATTAAGGGGTTCTAGCAAGGTGGTGGTTGACAAGAGGGAGTGAGATTCAGGGTCTAGATGTACACAGCTGGGGAACACCACACACCGTCGTCGTAAGGTAGACGTAAGGTAGACGTTGACGAGCGCATCATCAGCATAACCCAAGTGTAACGTCACCCTACCATGACGTAAGGTCTGGTGGTTGTCGTTTGCGTGTGTGTGTGTGTGTGTGTGTAACATTCTTGTTGATTCATTGTTAATTCGATATCTCTGGTTGACCATTTTCATGGCCCAGATGTCACTTAAGGTCACAGACGTAATGTAAAAAGAATGATATTGTCAACTCTCTCGTCCACCAGCAGACACTGAGTTCCAGTTTTTGTTTTCTCTCTTGCAGGGGCCGACGAGGAAGGTGAGCGAGGGTGGTGCTAGTCCAGAAATAGGGGCTGCCCGAGCCTTGGAAGGGCGCGACACTCCTGCCGGGCGGCTCTCCCCGCACCTCCACGCCCCCAGCACGCCCATCGGGCCGCCCGCCTCCGGCCAGGGGCTGCACAACCTCATCATGGCCCCGGCGCTCCAGCAGATGTCCCACCTCCTGCACCAGCAGCTCATCAACCCAGCGCAGATCCAGTCCCTCATGCACCACCAGAGCGTCATGCTCCACCAGCAGGTGAGCGACCCATGTTCCACCTGTTGATAGGTTAGTCATGCTCCGGGCTAGTCATGCTCCACCAGCGGGTGGGCTAGTCATGCTCCACCAGCAGGTGGGTTATCCATGCTCCACCAGCAGGTGGGCTAGCCATGCTCCACCAGGTGGGCTAGCCATGCTCCACCAGCAGGTGGGCTAGCCATGCTCCATCAGCAGGTGGGCTAGCCATGCTCCACCAGCAGGTGGGCTAGCCATGCTCCACCAGCAGGTGGGTTAGCCATGCTCCACCAGCAGGTGGGCTAGCCATGCTCCACCAGCAGGTGGGTTAGCCATGCTCCACCAGCAGGTGGGTTAGCCATGCTCCACCAGCAGGTGGGTTAGCCATGCTCCATCAGCAGGTGGGTTAGCCATGCTCCACCAGTAGGTGGGTTAGCCATGCTCCATTAGCAGGTGGGCTAGCCATGCTCCACCAGCAGGTGGGCTAGCAATGCTCCATCAGCAGGTGGGTTAGCCATGCTCTACCAGCAGGTGGGTTAGCCATGCTCCACCAGCAGGTGGGCTAGCCATGCTCCATCAGCAGGTGGGCTAGCCATGCTCCACCAGCAGGTGGGCTAGCCATGCTCCACCAGCAGGTGGGTTAGTCATGCTCCACCAGCAGGTGGGCTAGCCATGCTCCATCAGTAGGTGGGTTAGCCATGCTCCACCAGCAGTGGGTTAGCCATGCTCCACCAGCAGGTGGGTTAGTCATGCTCCACCAGCAGGTGGGCTAACCATGCTCCACCAGCAGGTGGGTTAGCCATGGTCCACAAGCAGGTGGGCTAGCCATGCTCCACCAGGTGGGTTAGCCATGCTCCACCAGCAGTGGGTTAGCCATGCTCCACCAGCAGGTGGGTTAGCCATGCTCTACCAGAAGGTGGGCTAGCCATGCTCCACCAGCAGGTGGGTTAGCCATGCTCCACCAGCAGGTGAGTGAGCCATGCTCCACCAGCAGGTGAGTGAGCCATGCTCCACTAGCAGGTGGGTTAGCCATGCTCCACCAGCAGATGCGTGACCCATGCTCCACCAGCCGGTGAGTGAGCCATGCTCCACCAGCAGGTGGGTTAGCCATGCTCCACCAGCAGATGCGTGACCCCACGCTCCACTAGCAGATGCGTGACCCCACGCTCCACCAGCAGGTGAGTGACCCCTACGCTCCACCAGCAGGTGCGTGACCCCCTACGCTCCACCAGCAGGTGCGTGACCCCACGCTCCACCAGCAGGTGAGTAAGTTCTCCAAGCATCCCAAGGTGAGTGAATCAGTGAGTACGAGTTACCTCATCGTCAGGCGGTACTCACTGGGGGTCATGTTCTGTCGGGGGGGCAATGTTGCCTCACCAGCCAGCCAGCCAGGCCCCCACACTACATTAGTCATGCTCTCTCATGAGTTGGTCATGCTCCCTCGCCAACAGGTGTGTGTGTGTGTGTTGCCTGACCACCCGGTTCATGAGTCATGCTCCCTCAGAAAGGTTACCAGGTCAGGTAACAACACTAGGGAGACAGGTCATTGCCACTCTACAAGTTACAGGTCCCGGGTCGAAATAACTGCGGTGGGGAAGAGGTCATCATGCGCCTCTGTAGGTGAAAAAAGGTTGGGTCAGGCCTGCACACGCACACACACACACACACACACACACACACACACACACACACACACACACACACACAAGGGTACCTGGCGTAAGCTGGTGTGTGTGTGTGTTTGTGCATACATATGTAAAAGTAAAGATATTGTACGTACATAACAGGTTTTAAAAGTCAAGGCGAAATGAGCAACACACGTATGGTAATCACACACGGGCCCGATCGGGTTTGAGGCCTGAGGCAGGGCAGTTGACTCACAGCCAGCCCAGGTGTTCATCCTTCACCTTCAGGGCTGGCCGGCGAATGGGGTACCTGGCTACAAGCTAGGATGGGTGTATATGTTGCAGTTAAAACCCGAAATTCGTCAGAATTGGTTTCGAGAACTGCCTTGTTAGAGAGAAATAACCTAACCTAACCTATCGATCCTATCCTAACCTAACCTAACCTCACCTATCCTATCCAAACATCACCTAACCAAAACTAACAACCTAACCTAACCAAACCAAACCTAACCTAACCTATCCTATCCTATCCTATCCTAACCTAACCTAACCTGTCCTATCCTATCCTATCCTATCCTATCCTATCCTATCCTATCCTAACCTAACCTGTCCTATCCTATCCTATCCTATCCTATCCTATCCTATCCTAACCTAACCTAACCTAACCTAACCTAACCTAACCTAACCTTTATAACCTGACAGCAGTAGAAACTAGTTCTGACTCATGTGGCTTAAATGCAACGTATACACACACACAAGACACATGTTCAAGGTTAAGAGACTGGGGCCACGCTACTAGCTTCAGGCCCCACGACTGTGTGGTGTGAAGGGCGTCTTCCTGCCCCGGTCATACCAGAAGGAGTCCCCGAAGAGCAGTGGCTGTAGTAGGATGAGCGAGCGCTTTCGTAAGGAGGAACCTTACTTGAACCCGTTGCCTTTCCTCACCTTATTTGTGACCGCACAGAAGATCCCCTTAACAGTGGGTCTTTTGAACGACGTTGATCTGAACTATGTAATCACCTCCTCTGACCTGATTAAGACAGAAAAGAAAGAAAATGTGTTTGTCCAATTATATGTAATAGAGCAGATTATTACATACACACGCGAAAACTATTATTATTATTATTATTATTATTATTATTATCATTATTATTATTATTATTATTATTGTTTTGTATTATTATTATTATTATTGTTGTGAAGTGTTTTAGATATCTGGGAGTGGATCTGTCAGCGGATGGAACCATGGAAGCGGAAGTGGATCATAGGGTGGGGGAGGGGGCGAAAATTTTGGGAGCCTTGAAAAATGTGTGGAAGTCGAGAACATTATCTCGGAAAGCAAAAATGGGTATGTTTGAGGGAATAGTGGTACCAACAATGCTGTATGGTTGCGAGGCGTGGGCTATGGATAGAGATGTGCGCAGGAGGATGGATGTGCTGGAAATGAGATGTTTGAGGACAATGTGTGGTGTGAGGTGGTTTGAGCGAGTAAGTAACGTAAGGGTAAGAGAGATGTGTGGAAATAAAAAGAGCGTGGTTGAGAGAGCAGAAGAGGGTGTTTTGAAATGGTTTGGGCACATGGAGAGAATGAGTGAGGAGAGATTGACCAAGAGGATATATGTGTCGGAGGTGGAGGGAACGAGGAGAAGAGGGAGACCAAATTGGAGGTGGAAAGATGGAGTGAAAAAGATTTTGTGTGATCGGGGCCTGAACATGCAGGAGGGTGAAAGGAGGGCAAGAAATAGAGTGAATTGGAGTCATGTGGTATACAGGGGTTGACGTGCTGTCAGTGGATTGAAGCAAGGCATGTGAAGCGTCTGGGGTAAACCATGGAAAGCTGTGTAGGTATGTATATTTGCGTGTGTGGACGTGTGTATGTACATGTGTATGGGGGGGGGGGGCATTTCTTTCGTCTGTTTCCTTGCGCTACCTCGCAAACGCGGGAGACAGCGACAAAGTATAAAAAAAAAAAAAAAAAAAAAAAAAAAATCATTATTATTGTTATTATTATTATTATTATTATTATTATTATTATTATTATTATTATTATTATAAGCTCATCATTCGGCGTCCGTCTTTACTAGCTTTACTTTTCACATTTAATTTTTTCATTACAGGACCCATCTGTAACAAACTTGGCGGTAATGATCCTAGGGTCGTGCTGTTACAAAATTGTGTGTGTCTCTCTCTCTCTCTCTCTCTCTCTCTCTCTCTCTCTCTCTCTCTCTCTCTCTCTCTCTCTCTCTCTCCAGTAGGCATAGCTTCACTGTCGACTGACGTATTCAACAGTCATTGTCGAGCTGTGTGTTGCGGGGACCGGTCACTGGTGCCTGGCTCCTCCTCCAACTGATTAAAGAAACAAGTGACTGACGTTTGTGGTGAGACACATATTTTTTGACCCTTCAACACGACGTTACTACCCTTGAGTAGAATGGGCTAACCTGTGACCCTCAGAGAATCAGGTCAGAGGTCAGTGGCGTACCAGGTTGTACCGTCATGGTGAAGGCTGGACGCCCTCAAGAGTGGCATTAGTCCATATGACTGACGGGACCAAGGCGAGTCTCGTGTGGAGTGTGGTGAGCAGCGGCCAGCTTGCCCCACACACACCACGACTCACACTCGGTATTGCCGCTTGTTGCTTCCTGTGGCGATTCCCCCACCGTCGGCCCTGTGCTTGCCTCTCCCATACCCCTCTGCTCTGTGACCTTCACCAGAACTACCACGGGCCCACCTGTCACCCTCCCGTATCATTGTACTGTACACGCTGTGTTCGCCTCTACCTCCCTGCTACGTTACATTCACCCAGAGGTCCAGCCGTTACCCTTCCTGTATCGATGTACTGTACCCACTGTACGTCCTGTGTGCTGGCCTCTCCCCTCTACCATACCTCCATGCTCTGTGGCCTTCACCAGTATTACCATGGGCCTTCCTGTAACCCTGTATCGATCTACTGTACCTACTGTACGCTGTGTGTTCTTTACTCTACCCAAATGCTATGTGCCCTTCACATACAGATGCATCTGTACCTCTCCTGTATCGATCTCCTGTACCCACTGTACGCTGTGTGTTCTTTACTCTACCCAACTGCTATGTGCTCTTCACATACAGATGCATCTGTACCTCTCCTGTATCGATCTACTGTACCCACTGTACGCTGTGTGTTCTTTACTCTACCCAACTGCTATGTGCTCTTCACATACAGATGCATCTGTACCTCTCCTGTATCGATCTACTGTACCCACTGTACGCTGTGTGTTCTTTACTCTACCCAACTGCTATGTGCTCTTCACATACAGATGCATCTGTACCTCTCCTGTATCGATCTACTGTACCCACTGTACGCTGTGTGTTCTGTACACCCCCCTGCTATGTGCCCCTCACCCCACACCATCACAAGACACGCCATGTCAGTTTGCAACAAACAAAGCCATCTTGACCAGTCAACATTCATCACTTGCTTTCATCATATTTTCTCGTTGAGTTCTCCTATGCTATGCACATACCAGCCCTATATATGTTTTTTTCCCTTCCTTTTTTTTCCTCTTTCTTTTTTTTTTTTTTTTTTTGCCTCCGCCTTTTTTTACGGTTTGATTTATAGATTGAGAGATGTTTGCCTCAGTTACACAGTCGATAGGGCGCGGCTCTGCAGATAGACATCTGTGTAAAACGTGGGCGGGACAGAAGAAAGAGAGCGGCCAGCGGGGATCTAGAATGACACGGGTTATGCAGGCAGATCTTAATGCAGATATTTTTCACCTGTGTCTGAAGCAGGTGTGCATAACAGGGTGACTGTTTAAAGATCATTCTGCATTTTTTTTTTCTTTTTTTCTGGGACTCCAACAGTCAACCATTGCATGTTTTCATTTTTTTTTTTTTCCTTTGGACTTTGTTTCTAACTATAACCTTTTTCATAGAGGAAGTGACACACACACACGCGCACACACACACACACACACACACACACACACACACACACACACACACACACACACATTTTTTTTCGTACATATTCGCCAGTTCCCGCGTTAGCTAGGTAGCGTTAAGAACAGAGGAATGAGCCTAAGATTGAAAATTCTCACTTGGCCCCCTTCTCTGTTCCTTCTTTTGGAAGAGTGAATACTGGAGGAGAGGGTTTCCAGCCCCCCGCTCCCTTCCCTTTTAGTCGCCTTCTACGACACACAGAAAATACGTGGGAAGCATTCTTTCTCCCCTATCCCCAGGGATATATATATATATATATATATATATATATATATATATATATATATATATATATATATATATATATATTATCCCTGGGGATAGGGGAGAAAGAATGCTTCCCACGTATTTTCTGTGTGTCGTAGAAGGCGACTAAAAGGGAAGGGAGCGGGGGACTGGAAATCCTCCCCTCTCTTTTTTAGTTTTCCTAATGAAGGAACAGAGGAGGGGGCCAAGTGAGGATATTCCCTAAAAGGCTCAGTCCTCTGGTCTTAACGCTACCTTGCTAACGCGGGAGATGGCGAATAGTATGAAAAAAAAAAAAAAAAAATATATATATATATATATATATATATATATATATATATTTTTTTTTTTTTTTTTTTTTTTTTTTTTTTTTTATACTTTGTCGCTGTCTCCCGCGTTTGCGAGGTAGCGCAAGGAAACAGACGAAAGAAATGGCCCAACCCCCCCCCATACACATGTACATACACACGTCCACACACGCAAATATACATACCCACACAGCCCTCCACGGCCCACCCCGGACGCTCCACATGCCCTGATTCAATCCACTGACAGCACGTCAACCCCTGTATACCACATCGCTCCAATTCACTCTATTCCTTGCCCTCCTTTCACCCTCCTGCATGTTCAGGCCCCGATCACACAAAATCCTTTTCACTCCATCTTTCCACCTCCAATTTGGTCTCCCTCTTCTCCTCGTTCCCTTCACCTCCGACACATATATCCTCTTGGTCAATCTTTCCTCACTCATTCTCTCCATGTGCCCAAACCATTTCAAAACACCCTCTTCTGCTCTCTC
>NC_092294.1:7870330-7925330 GCF_036320965.1 Panulirus ornatus | reverse complement strand
CTCCTCCTGCCTCAAGTCAGACTTCCTTCCTGCCTCCTGCACCCCGTCTTCGTCGCCCCTCCTCGGCAGTTCCCAGCGTTCTCCCAAGATGCCGGATTTTTCATCAGCTGCTTAATCTGTGTTTTCCGTTTTCTTCGTAGAGTTGTTAATTCGTGTTTTCTGCGTGGGGCGTTGGTAGAGAGTCACAAACAGTGTCTCATTTCCACTCTTATTATTGGCCTGACGGGCCACACAGACGTAAGCCCCTTCCTCAGGTCCAGGCAGGTAATGCTATTAGGAGGGAACGCCTGCTATAGTGGACACCTCCCTCACACACCTGAGGGCAATTAGTGGACCCAGCATAAAGGGTTTGCTTTGCCGGTCTTTAGGTGTAACTGTTGCACGCGAATGTCCTCACGGAGGTGGCGCACCTCGTTGTGAGGTGAAGGATATTACACTTGCTGGTGTGTGTGTTTTGCATGTCAGTACGAACCCTCGACACTTGCAAGATGAAGCAGATTCTTTCTTTCCAACGCCCACCTCTGCAACAGCACTAGACCCCACCCATCCAAGCCACATCATAACTAACCATCAGTAAACCTCAAATGTAAATCAAAAGAAAAAAAAAAACACTTCAGCAACCTCAGCTCACAGATCCCCCTTTACCTAACAACAAATACAGAATATACAAAACCGAAGTGGCTCGACGAGCACTTTTCACCCCACTAGACGTACAACCATCTGAAACCACAGTCCCGAGACATACACGAGTTATACTTTCTCGTCTGTGCTCTGGACGTCATCCATCCCTACAACTTTTCTTACACTTATTTCTTCGTATTTGGAGACCTCCCCTTGTCGCTGTCGCTGTACTTTGTCGCCGTCTCCCGCGTTAGCGAGGTAGTGCAAGGAAACAGACGAAAGAATGGCCCAACCCACCCACATACACATGTATATACATAAACGCCCACACACGCACATATACATACCTATACATTTCAACGTATACATACAAATACACAGACATATATACACATGTACATAACATGCTGCCTTCATCCATTCCCGCCGCCACCCCTGCCACACATGAAATTACGGGCTACTGAATGCCAAGTACCAATTCTATCTACCAACGCCTAGGGGATGGTGAACAGCTGGGGTGACTGTGGACCGAGTGCCGCAACCAGGAATCGAACCTACGGCCCGTGAATGCTCTTGGCCGCCCTGCACCACTGGAACTTTGCATTTCTCTTGAGTGCAGCGACCAACGGTGTGTGTACGTGCGTAGCGAAGGAAGGTGCGAATGACTTGAAGTCCTCCCTAATGACTAGCGTTTACATGGTAATAAAAGTCACACAGCTGGAGGGATGGGGAGGTTGCCACTGATGGTGGTGGTGGTGGAGGGGTGAGGACACTGACATGCTACTGTGTAGCACTGTCATGCCGCGCTGTCTTGCGTTTTTTTTTATGCTGCTGTGTGAAAGTCATTTTGGGGCTGTCATGCTCCTGGGTGCGATTCCCACCCATGCTGATCTGTAGCATTGTCATGCTGCTGTGTAGCACTTGTCACCTGCTGTTTGGGAGTGTCTGCTAATGCTGAAGCGCTGTCATGCTGCTCTGTAACATACCCATGCTGCTGTGTGGCACTGTAATGCTGCTCCCAGTGCCATCATTCACCGCCTAAACAGGTACCTTGTGTGGCGTTTTTTTGTCACTGTTATTCTTGTCGTCCCGTTTATCTCCTCATTTTCATTTCTTCAGTCGTTTTGATTTATTGTCATTATATTTCCATATCCTTTCATCTTGGTCTTAACTTGTCCTTGTACACTCTCTCTCTCTCTCTCTCTCTCTCTCTCTCTCTCTCTCTCTCTCTCTCTCTCTCTCTCTCTCTCTCTCTCTCTCCTAGTTGTATTGTCTGTCTTTCTTTGATATCTTATTTTCCCCATTTTGCTTCATTTTTTTTTTTCTCCAGTGTCTTCGTCTTTTCCCCCTTCCCTTTTTGTCTTCCTCCTCTTCTCTCTCTTCCACGTTGTCCCTTCTTTTCCCTCCTCCAAGCATCTTCTCACACCATTCCGTCTTCTTCCTTCCTCCTTTCCTTGGTTTCCATCTTCATATTTCGGTTTCCCTCACTCCCATACCTGTCCCTTCCTCCTCCTCCTCCTCCTCCTTAATCCTCCATCCCCCCACCCTCATTTCTCTGCCTCTCCATTATGATTTTCCTCTCGCCTATCTTCCTCTCCCCTGCCTCTTTCCCATCCTTCTCCCGTCTTTCCCTCTCTCCTCATTCCCTTGGACCATACCATGATGTTTACCCCCCTTCCACTGCCCCCACTTCCCTCCCTCTCCTTGTTACCGTCAGGCACTCCCTCTCCAGTCCTACCCATCTGTGTACAATGGTAGTGGTACTTTTTTTTGCCCTAAAGAATAGGCAGATACCAAGGTCATCATCGTGTTTTGACAGGCGAGTTCACATCTCAAGAACTCAGGTTCGACCCTGCCTCTCGAACTCAGGTTCGACCCTGCCTCTCGAACTCAGATTCGACCCTGCCTCTCGAACTCAGGTTCGACCCTGCCTCTCGAACTCAGATTCGACCCTGCCTCTCGAACTCAGATTCGACGCTGGATTTCGGACCATTATAAGAAGTCGGACTCGTATCCTGCTTGGATATCGGATAGATTTGTAAGAACCCAGGTTCGACGCTGGATCTCAGAGTGTCATACGAACCCAGATTCGGACTGCTGGGTTTCGGACGGATTTATAAGAACCAGGTTCGACCCTAGATTTCGAACTTTCGACGCAGGATTTCGAACGATTATAAGAACTCGTTTCGTACTTTTCTTGGATTTCGAACAGATTTTTATAGAACTCAGATTTGGCGCTTGATCTCAGTCATTTATTAGAACTCAGATTTGTGTTCTTGGATTTCGGACAGATTTATATAGAACTTCAGATTCAGCGCTTGGTCTCAGACAGTCATAGGCTCCATACTCTTCCTGGGCCATTGATGGTGTTTGATTTGTGTATTTTAGCCCTTGGTGTTCATCACACGAGGTCAGGCAGTGACCTAGAGGGGACGCAAGATGACCTATCACCCTAGGCTGGGCGGGTGGATAGCATCCCACCCACTGGAAAGCATTTCAGGTACATGTCCTTGGTACCGAAGACAAGCGCTGCCTCTCCTTTATATTCTGGCGGCTCAAGTGTTCAGTAGGCGCGATGCAGGGGACCACACCATCTAGTGGCATCTGCCAAGATTTTTGTGTCAAGAAAATAGGGCTAGATGGAGGTTGGGGTGTGGAGGAGAACAGACTATGTCTGCCACAGAACAGGCTTCACTGTGACGTCTGTGCATTACTCCAAGAGGGAATGTCTGTACGTGGCACGGAATAGGCTTCGGCTCTGACATGTGTGTATTACTCCAACAGGGAATGTCTCTGTGTGCCACAGAACTATCTTCACTGTGAGGTCTGTGCATTACTCCAAGAGGGAATGTTTGTACGTGGCACAGAACAGGCTTCGGTAGTGACCTCCTCACAGTCCCCTATGCCCCGATTTCTCTCACCACGTCGTCCACATGATAGAGTGCCTGTTTCTTACACTCACTCTCTTAGCGGTGCCTTCCAAAAGCTAAATGAGATCGTCTGGCGGTAGCAAGAACAAGCCCCCTTCCCCCCCAGCTTAGCTGACCCGTAACACGCCACAGGCCCGAGCTGTAACGCCTCTGAATTATGGCACAGAGAGTACCTGTACTTGGGAGTGTAACAGCCAGATGTACAAGTTATACTATTCGCGTAACGTAACAGCTCCTTAAAGCCAGACGTGGATAAGGATACAAACGGATCTCTCAGTCCATCCCTAGAGAAACACCAATGAAGTCTTCGCTTTATGTAATGGTGCTCAGTGCTCTGTAATTTTGTATTAAGGCTTTATGACCAACACATCTCTGTCAAGACTTAGCTATGCTGTATGATGATTTTTTTTGTGGTAGTAGTTTCGCTGTTGTGCTTCGCAAGATGCCGGCAGTGAATAGGGAGGCAGTGAACATCGCTAGGAGGTTCCCGTCTGCATGTTGGGGGACTCGCTGAAGGGGAACACAGCCGCTCCTGCCACTGTTCATCCCAGCGCTGACGTTACTGGTGGAGGAACCATCTGCTCTGCCTGTCTGTTCTCTCAGTAGTAATTCAATTTCCCTTATTTTCCCATATGTTAGTCTGCACGATGGAGAATTCATGAAATCATCCTTTTAGTATTTTAATCATTCATATATATATATATATATATATATATATATATATATATATATATATATATATATATATATATATATATATATCCAATTCCACATCGATCCAATTCATTGGATCGATGTGGTATACCGGGGTTGACGTGCTGTCAGTAGATTGAATCAGGGCATGTGAAGCGTCTGGGGTAAACCATGGAAAGCTGTGTAGGTATGTATATTTGCGTGTGTGGACGTATGTATATACATGTGTATGGGAGTGGGTTGGGCCATTTCTTTCGTCTGTTTCCTTGCGCTACCTCGCAAACGCGGGAGACAGCGACAAAGGAAAAAAAAAAAAAGAAATAAATAAAATATATATATATATATATATATATATATATATATATATATATATATATATATATATATATATTCATACATACATACATACATACATACATACTTACATACATACATACACTTTCCTATCATCATGGCGTTTTATCTTCTATAATCACTGGCACAGATATAGAAGAGACAACAGAAATATAGCCAGTATACTTCCCCTTTGGGGGGTTGTGTGTGTGGGAAAGGGGGAGAAATCCCCCCCCCCCCTCACCAACAACCCACAAATAAAATGTTAGTCTGCAACACTCGTCATAAAATCTCAATTAATTCGGGTGGTAACACCTACCCGCCGGCCGCGGGTGGAGATATGCCCCTGTGGCGCTGGGGAGGGAGGGTGGAAAACCCCGGGCGGTAGGACGGGATGTGCCCCTCTTGCCCTGGGGGGAGGGTAAGGTGAAAACAAGGCTGGGTGGTCTGCGGCAGAGCGGGCCAAATCAAACCCTCATTATCCCGTTCACTATCCCTTTATTTTACTCTCTTTTTTTTATTTCCGTGTGGACATGCCACTCCCATTACCATAGTGGTGACTTTATTTCCGGTGGGACGGGAGGAAAAGGGGGGGGGGGGGGTAGGTCTTTACTAGTGGTGGTGGGGGATGGGGGTAGTAGTGCTATGCTAGTGGTGTGCGGGGTAGTGGTGGTGGGGGATGAGGGTAGTAGTGCTTTACTAGTGGTCGTAAGGGGATGGGGGTAGTAGTGCTATGCTAGTGGTGTGCGGGGTAGTGGTGCTTTACTAGTGGTGGTGGGGGATGGGGATAGTAGTGCTGTGCTAGTGGTGTGCGGGGTAGTGGTGCTTTACTAGTGGGGATGGGGGTAGTTGTGCTAGTGGTGTGTGGGGTAGTGGTGCTTTACTAGTGGTGGTGGGGGAATGAGGTTAGTAGTGCTTTACTAGTGGTGGTAAGGGGATGGGGGTAGTAGTACTTTACTAGTGGTGGTTAAAGACTGGGGGTAGTGGTGTTTTTCTAGAGGTGGTGGGGGATGAGGGAAGTGGTGCTTTACTGGTGATAGTAAGAAGAGGGAAGTGGCACTTTACCACTGATGGTGGGGCCAAGGGTTCTGGCACTTTATTAGTGGTGGTGTAGAAGTGGTGGGGGGGACTGTTACTTTACTGGTACTGGTGGGGGAGGGGAAGCTGGTACTTTATTGGAGGCAGGACTGTTATATTTGTGATGGGGAAGTGAAAGTTGTACTTAGAAGACTTGGGGTTGTTGGAAAGGGGAAACTCGTACTCTCCAGTGGTAGAGGGGAGAGGGAACTGATACCTCACCAGTGATGAAACAGTGGGACTTATGATTTACTAGTGGTAGGGAAAGTGGGAAGGGGGGGACATGCTTCACTTGTGAATGTGGGAGAGAGAGGGGGCTGACTGGTACTTTAGTAGTGGTGGGGACGTGTGCTTTACTAGTGCTTTTGGGGGAGGGGACTTGTGCTTTATGAGTGGTGTTGGAAGTAGGGGGACTTTACTCACCTAGTGGGGGAGGGGACTTGTGCTTTATGAGTGGTGTTGGGAGTAGGGGGACTTTACTCACCTAGTGGGGGAGGGGACTTGTGCTTTATGAGTGGTGTTGGAAGTAGGGGGGACTTTACTCACCTAGTGGGGGAGGGGACTTGTGCTTTATGAGTGGTGTTGGAAGTAGGGGGGACTTTACTCAGCTAGTGGGGGAGGGGACTTGTGCTTTATGAGTGGTGTTGGAAGTAGGGGGACTTTACTCAGCTAGTGGGGGAGGGGACTTGTGCTTTATGAGTGGTGTTGGAAGTAGGGGGACTTTACTCAGCTAGTGGGGGAGGGGACTTGTGCTTTATGAGTGGTGTTGGAAGTAGGGGGACTTTACTCAGCTAGTGGGGGAGGGGACTTGTGCTTTATGAGTGGTGTTGGAAGTAGGGGGACTTTACTCAGCTAGTGGGGGAGGGGGACTTGTGCTTTATGAGTGGTGTTGGAAGTAGGGGGGACTTTACTCACCTAGTGGGGGAGGGGACTTGTGCTTTATGAGTGGTGTTGGGAGTAGGGGGACTTTACTCAGCTAGTGGGGGAGGGGACTTGTGCTTTATGAGTGGTGTTGGAAGTAGGGGGGACTTTACTCAGCTAGTGGGGGAGGGGACTTGTGCTTTATGAGTGGTGTTGGGAGTAGGGGGGACTTTACTCACCTAGTGGGGGAGGGGACTTGTGCTTTATGAGTGGTGTTGGAAGTAGGGGGACTTTACTCAGCTAGTGGGGGAGGGGACTTGTGCTTTATGAGTGGTGTTGGAAGTAGGGGGACTTTACTCAGCTAGTGGGGGAGGGGACTTGTGCTTTATGAGTGGTGTTGGAAGTAGGGGGACTTTACTCAGCTAGTGGGGGAGGGGACTTGTGCTTTATGAGTGGTGTTGGAAGTAGGGGGACTTTACTCAGCTAGTGGGGGAGGGGACTTGTGCTTTACTAGTATCGGTGGGGGAGGGGGGACTGGCTGTCTCCTGGTGTTAGGGGAGAGGGTCTGGTAGTCTACTACCGGTGAGGGGAGATGGGGAGAACTGGTAGTTTACTAGTCGTCATGAGATGGGAACTAGTGCTTTACTAGTGGTGGGGGGCCGGTAATTTGCTAGTTACGGGGGTGGGAAGGGGGCAGTGGTGCTTTATTTGTGATGTGATGGGGAATGGGGGACTGAGTACTTTACTAGTAGTGCTGGGAAGGGGGAACTGAGTACTTTATTAGTGGTGTTGGGGAATGGGGGATTGAACACTTTACTAGTAGTGCCGGGAAGGGGGACTGAGTACTTTACTAGAGAATACAAATCCGTTAAGGTTGAACATTAGTCCTCTGTTCTTAACGCTACCTCGCTAATGCGGGAAATGGCGAATAGTTTGAAAAAAAAAAAAAAAAATATATATATATATATATATATATATATATATATATATATATATATATATATATATATATATATATATATATATATATATATATATTCCTATGAGTCCACGGGAAAAATGAAACACGAAAAGTTCCCAAGTGCACTTTCGTGTAATCATCATTTCATCGGGGGAGATACAAGAGAGAAATATAACAGTCAGTTGATAAACATCGAAGAGACGAAGCTAGGACGCCATTTGGTGTATATATATATATATATATATATATATATATATATATATATATATATATATATATATATATATATATATGGTATACTTACTGTGTGTGTAAAGCCAGGGTTCGTATCCTGCATATAGGTAAAGCTGTGTGTAAGTGAGGAGGGAGCTACTATAGGCGTCCATACAAGGACGATAATATGTCGGTGATGACAGGCTGGAGACATCTACAGGAGCCTCGCTACATCGTGAGGTATTAACGTCGCCACGTCCCGGACAACGCTGTAAGCCTTTCGCCAAACACGAGATGATAGGGGGGGAAAAAGAGAGAGAGAGAGAGGCTGCTGAACATCGCACACAGGCGAAGAAAATGAACAGGGCGAACGTGAAAATAGGGGAAACTGCTACATTTTTTTTTTTTCTTTTTAGGGTTCGGTGCTGGAGGATGGTGGAGAGTTTTGGGATATATGGCAGACGAGGGTTGTTGTGTGCTGGGTTCAACTGAGGGAGATATACTGCTTGTGTCATGGCAGACAGAGACCAAGTGTATAGTTTGTATGACAATTATTGATGTGTCTGTCTGTCTCCGTTCCTGTATGTCTGTCGGTGTTACCGGACTCCTCTTGCCTGTGGTTACACCGCGGGTGAAAGAAAAAAAAGGTCACCATCTACGAGAGAATACTCGCGTGGAAGAACTTTTCTCTCTCTCTCTCTCTCTCTCTCTCTCTCTCTCTCTCTATATATATATATATATATATATATATATATATATATATATATATATATATATATATATATGCTATAGTGGTTAGCATGTCAGTTAATGCCAGTGTCGGACTCCATGGGTCCGAATCCTTCGTGTGTCCGTGGGCCAACACCCAACCCAGGTGTTCATCCTCCCCTCGGAGCTGGTCGATAAATGGCTAATTGGCTTAGGCTGGTGTGTGTGTGTGTGTGTGTGTGTGTGTGTGTGTGTGTGTGTGTGTGTGTGTGTGTGTGTGTGTAGATATGTGCATACATACATAGGAGTAAAGACATGGCACATATGCACAAAGTCAGAGACGGGGTAACACGAGTGTAAAACTCGTTCCCGTAACACATAAATGATAATCACACACACACACACACACTCACTCACTCACTCACTCACTCACTCACTCACTCACTCACTCACACTCACTCACTCACTCACTCACTCACTCACTCACTCACTCACTCACTCACTCACTCACACACACACACACACACACACACACACGCCTTCACACACTCACTGACACACACACACTCACACTCACTCACTGACACACACTCACTCTCACTCATTCACACACACACACGCACACACACACACACACACACACACACACACACACACACACACACACACACACACACACACACACACTCACTCACACACTCACTCACTCACTCACTCACTCACTCACTCACTCACACACACACACACACACACACACACACACACACACACACACACACACACTCACTCACTCACTCACTCACTCACTCACTGACTGACACACACACACTCACACTCACTCACTGACACACACACACTCACACTCACTGACTGACACACACTCACTCTCACTCATTCACACACACACACACACACACACACACACACACACACACACACACACACACACACACACACACACACACACTCACGCACTCACTCACTCACTCACACACGTGTATAGAGGCAAATAAAAAAAAAGTATTTTTCGTGTTTCAATATCTTTTTTTATCCATTCAATCTTGGCCTGGGTTAGCAGTAGTCCCTACAAAGAGCCCTGAGCGTGAATCTTACAATACCTCATGATCAATATTGATCATTTTCGCCCCGTGTCGTGACCCTTTGGGTTATAGTGGGGTTGTCACTGAGGGGGGGGGGAAGTTGTAGCATTGTGGTTGTGAGTATGTCTGGCCATGATGCCTGACCCACCTCCACCGGTCGTACTCTCCGGGCGAGAGTCAGTCAGTCAGTCAGTCGAAAGACGATGGCGTCAGCGTTGTTCTTGTGGTATAATTGTGTCATCATCGCTGACGATTGGGGAGGAAGGATGTGACCCACGGACCTCCTTGCGTGGCCTGATGGCGACGGAGAGAGAGGGTAGGTGGCTGTCAATTATCCTCTCCTGTATTATCACTTCCAAAGAAGTCGGAATAAGGATCGAGTGAGGATACGTTTTTTTTTATTTCATTCGTAGACTCATTTGCCTTCCTAACAACTGCTAGAGAGACCAGCAAGTTTGATTTGTCCCAAATGGCGAGGTAGAAGGTGTGGATATCATCCTCTCCTGTATTATCACATCCAAAAAGATAGAAATAGGAGTCAAGTGAGGATTTGTCTTCCTCGCAAGTGCAGGGAAGACCAGCGAGTTTAAAATTGTATTCGCTGGAGTAACCCCTTCCAAGGTATATATATATATATATATATATATATATATATATATATATATATATATATATATATATATATATATATATGTATATATATATATTGGAAAGGATCACAATTTTGCGCGTGATCAAGATATTCCTATGAGTCCACGGGGAAAATGAAACACGAAAAGTTCCCAAGTGCACTTTCGTGTAATAATCACATCATCAGGGGAGACACAAGAGAGGAATATAACAGTCAGTTGATATACATCGAAGAGACGACAATCACATGTTTACCAAATGGCGTCCTAGCTTCGTCTCTTCGATATATATATATATATATATATATATATATATATATATATATATATATATATATATATATATATATATATATATATATTCTTTCACAATATTCGCCATTTCCCGCGATAGCGAGGTAGCGTTAAGAACAGAGGACTGGGCCTTTGAGGGAATATCCTCACCTGGCCCCCTTCTCTGTTCCTTCTTTTGGACAATTAAAAAAAAAAAAAAAAACGAGAGGAGAGGATTTCCAGCACCCCGCTCCCTCCCCTTTTAGTCGCCTTCTACGACACGCAGGGAATACGTGGGAAGTATTCTTTCTCCCCTATCCCCAGGGATATATATATCAAGAGAAAACGTAGTTTTACCTTTGTGATATATTATTGATATATGTTATGATGACGGTATGTTTCTACTTTATTTGTGAATCGTGAAGTGAGTCGCTTTGTTTTAGTTGGTCTGTTACTACACAGGTGAGACTGTCTTTGTGTTCTTGTCGTGTGGCCCCCGGGCGCATGGCGGACTGGGCAATGATCGCTCTGTCTGTGTTAGCGTCCGTTGTGGAGCCACATTATAGAACACCCGAGTTAAAACGTAATCATAACTTGATAACCTTGTAAAGTCAGACGCTTGTGTAAGTGTACGAAGCTAAACATGGATAGTTCTGAAAGTGTACAAAGCTAAACGTAGTTTTGAGAGTGTGGAAAGCAAAACTTGGTTTTGAAAGTGTGCAAGGCTAAATTGAATCAAAGCTTGATACTTAGATATTAGTGAAAGTGTACAAAGCTGAACTTAGATACTTGTGAAAGTGTGCAAACCTGAACTTAGATACTTGTGAAAGTATGCAAAGCTGAACTTACAGATACTTATGAAAGTGTGCAAAGTTAGATTTAATGTTAACTTGACAACTCTAAGTCACATACTTGTGAAGGTGTTCAAAGCTAAATTTGATCATACCTTTGCTCCGCTAAGTCACTTATTTGTGAGAGTGTACAAAGCTAAACTGGGTCATAACTTGACAACTCCAGATCAGATACTGTGAAAGTGTGCGAAGCTGTTTCCCTCCAGCATCTGTCAAATATTATCACGGAAGATGAACCCATAGGTCTACCCTGATTTATATATATATATATATATATATATATATATATATATATATATATATATATATATATATATATATATAAATATATATATATATATATATATATATATATATATATATATATATATATATATATATATATATCTTTCTTTCAAACTATTCGTCATTTCCCGCGTTAGCGAGGTAGCGTTAAGAACAGAGAACTAGAGCCTTTGAGGGAATATCCTCACCTGGCCCCCTTCTCTGTTCCTTCTTTTGGAAAATTAGAATAAGAATAATGAGAGGGGAGGATTTCCAGCCCCCCGCTCCCTCCCCTTTTAGTCGCCTTCTACGACACGCAGGGAATACGTGGGAAGTATTATTTCTCACCCTTAGCGATGAAATATATATATATATATATATATATATATATATATATATATATATATATATATATATATATATATATATATATATATATATATATACTTTTTACGTATATTTTATCACACCAGAATTGTACGTTCATTCTCATCTCACTGCCAGTGACGTGGAGGAACACCCTTCTTGTACGATACATATATACGACATCGTAATTGATTGTGTGTGTATGTGTATGTGTGTGTCGTCTTTCAGCAGTTGAGGTGGAATGATTGCTGGCCGCTGAGCAAAACGAGAAACAAACAAAAGAGCAGCAGAAGCGCAGAACCAAGAGGAATGCAACAGAACCATTAGGAACGCAACATTAGAAGATCAAAATCAAATAGAACGCAGGAGTCAGGGCAACAGAATCAAATAGGAACGCACCCGTTAGCGCAGCAGAACCAAAAAGAACGCAGCAGATGGGGAAACAGAACCCAAAAAGAACGCATCAGATGGGGAAACAGAACCCAAAAAGAACGCAGCAGATGGGGAAACAGAACCCAAAAAGAACGCATCAGATGGGGAAACAGAACCAAAAAGAACGCATCAGATGGGGAAACAGAACCCAAAAAGAACGCATCAGATGGGGAAACAGAACCCAAAAAGAACGCATCAGATGGGGAAACAGAACCAAAAAAGAACGCATCAGATGGGGAAACAACGAAAATGAACGCAACACCTGGGTCAACAGGACCAATAGGAACGCATCACGTAACAGTGGCCGTAGCTACAGTAGCTATAACCACAGTATCGACGACGATAGCCGTAGCCACAGTAGCGACGACGATAGCCGTAGCCACAGTAGCGACGACGATAGCCGTAGCCACAGTAGCGACGACGATAGCTGTAGCCACAGTAGCGACGACGATAGTCGTAGCCACAGTAGCGACGACGATAGTCGTAGCCACAGTAATGACGACGATAGAAGTAGCCACAGTAGCGACGACGATAACCGTAGCCACAATAGCGACGACGATATTCCGTAGCCACAGTACCGACGACGATAGTTGTAGCCACAGTAGCGACGACGATAGTCGTAGCCACAGTAATGACGACGATAGAAGTAGCCACAGTAGCGACGACGATAACCGTAGCCACAATAGCGACGACGATATCCGTAGCCACAGTAGCGACGACGATATCCGTAGTCACAGTAGCGACGACGATAGTCGTGGCCACAGTACCGACGACGATAGTTGTAGCATCAGTAGCGATGACGATAGGCGTAGACCACAGTAGCGACGACGATAGCCGTAGCCATAGTAGCGACGACGATAGCCGTAGCCATAGTATGGACGACGATAGCCGTAACCACAGTATCGACGACGATAGCCGTAGCCACAGTAGCGACGACGGTAGCCGTAGCCACAATAGCGACGACGATAGTCGTAGGCACAGTAGCGACGACGATAGCCGTAGCCATAGTCATGACGACGATAGAAGTAGCCACAGTAGCGACGACGATAGCTGTAGCCACAGTAGCTCGACAGCTGAGCGAAGCGTCGATAACTCCAGTGATCGATAAATGTCCAGAAAATAAGTGTTTTACAAAGCACTCCCAAATGATGTATTAAGAGATGGACGGACCTCTACTGTGTTGCATGAGACATGTAGAAAAGTATATAAGTATCTCTCTCTCTCTCTCTCTCTCTCTCTCTCTCTCTCTCTCTATATATATATATATATATATATATATATATATATATATATGGGAAAATATTGTTTGATTTTTTGTGACATCTGTGATCTGTTATGTTAAAATTGACTTTAGGTTTTAGACCACTTGCTATATATATATATATATATATATATATATATATATATATATATATATATTATATATATATATGTGTGTGTGTGTGTGTGTGTGTGTGTGTGTGCTTATCATGCTGAAGTTTCATGTATAATTTTGGACCATCATTGTGATAATGCTGAATGGTACCATTCGGATAATGATAAATGGGTCACCATTGTTATTTTTATGACTCGTGCCTAATTTTGATCTGGTGGGCAAAAATAGGGGCAGGAACACGTCGCAAAAAAGTAGCAAGAGTCAGTACTAAAGGGAGGGAAAAAAAACACAATAGGTCGAATCTTGCTATATTTACCACGGCTGGGACCCGTCCATATCTACTACTACTACTACTACTACTACTACTGTATCATCAGCAAATACTACAACCATCCACTCGCACAACCCATCGCCACAGCCGTTGCTCTGGTGGCTTACCCCCAACCACGACTATTCATCGTAACCAACAGACGTACAGGGTTGCGTCGCCCCCCCCACACACACACATACACACACACAAACACACACACACACACACTACCACGCCAAGGACCTGGCAATTGGCAAACAGCAAAGCACTTCATTGCCACACCGTTATAACAAAAACAGACACAAATTTCTCTGGTGCAAAACATACCGTAGCGCCGCTTGTTGTGCTGGTGGCTTGATTATCAGAGGCCGGAGGGGGATGTGTTTTTTTTGGGGAAATGTGTTTTTTTGGGGCATGTGTTTTTTGAATGTGTTTTTGTCCCTCTTGACTGATGATTGTCTGATAGGCTTTGCACGGCTGATGAAAAATAGCAGGGGTAAGCGAGAGGTAGGGAGGGAGGGGTAGGAAGAGAGAGAGAGAGAGAGAGAGAGAGAGTGGGTGAGGTAGAGAGAGAGAGAGAGAGAGCTTTGGCGAATCCATACACCAGCGGATGGAACGCGAAATCACGATGATTCAATCATAGTGGCGTGGAAGACGGCATCATAGCTCTGTAGGTCCCGAGAGAAGGCGCGCTACAGTAAATAGGAATCCTTTATTTCTTTTGTATCTTCCCCAGCGACTGTGGTGCTCTGGCATTGGTTTTGTGGGTCGGGATGAGGGTAAGCAAGGGGCCAGACTTGCTGTATCGGTGCGGTGGCGTAGAAGGCCGTCATGACAGTGGCGATTAGGCTCATCGGAACACAAAAACTGAGGGTCGTAAAGAGGATGCGGTATAGGATTAGGTATAGAAGTCCTGAGGAAATAACAACCACAAGCTTAAGAGGAAAATAAGGGCTTGAAAACCCCAGGAAAATAAGGACTAGAATCGTAGGGAAAGTAGATTTGAAAGAGTGCGATGCCGTTTTACCTCTGAAGATGTGATAAACAAAAGATCTTGTTACACTCTCATTTCCCCTGTGGTTTTATGTGCCTCTGTGAGCCACAACATTGTGTGTACACTGTGTGTATATTCTCTTTCATCTGTGATTCGTCACTGTTTGCTTCTGAAGATGCCTTGAAATACACGAAAGCGCTGAAGCAAATTTTCCTGCTTTGATTTTCCCTCGTGATCTACAAGTTTATATATGAGTGTATATATATATATATATATATATATATATATATATATTCCTATGAGTCCACGAGGAAAATGAAACACGAAAAGTTCCCAAGTGCACTTTCGTGTAATAATCACATCATCAGGGGAGACACAAGAGAGGAATATAACAGTCAGTTGATATACATCGAAGAGACTCATAGGAATATCTTGATCACGCGCAAAATTGTGATCCTTTCCAATATATATATATATATATATATATATATATATATATATATATATATATATATATATATATATATATATATATATATATATGTGTGTATATATATATATATATATATATATATATATATATATATATATATATATATATATATATATATATATACATACATATATACACGTGTTTGTGTGTATCTGTATGTATGTATAGATATATCGTCTGGATATATACTTATTTTATTTA
Organism: Panulirus ornatus; assembly: GCF_036320965.1. Taxonomy (NCBI): domain Eukaryota; kingdom Metazoa; phylum Arthropoda; class Malacostraca; order Decapoda; family Palinuridae; genus Panulirus; species Panulirus ornatus. Next base: position 7,909,645 of record NC_092294.1, on the reverse strand, counting down.
GATGTTTTGGAGATGCTGTAAGGTAACATTACCTGGGGTAACCATCTGGGTAATTGGTTACTCAGAAATGTTATTTGTCTTTTTTTTCAAATTCCACGTAAATAGGTTCTCGAAATTTTTTTTTTTTTTTTTTTGTTTGTACATATCCTGTTCGTTTTTGTCAGGAAGCGATTTATAAACGTAATATGTTTTGAACAGGAGACTCTGACACATGATTTTAGCTAAATAGCATATTTGCAGTCAGTCCCGAACCCCACAGCGTTTACAGTTACCGCCAAAAAAAAAAAAAAAAAAAATGAGCGCTTATGGAATTTTTAAAATGGAGCTTTTGACAAAAATTTCGAGTTCATTTTAGCTATCAAAAGGATAAGCTGATATGGGGAAACACAGATGTAAAACTGCCATTAACTCGTAAACATTCTTGACATCGGATGGGCTTTCCAGAGAGCGTTTCAGTGAGACACATTATAGAAAAAAAAAATATAGGTGTAATACACTCCCTAGATATCTTGGGTACAAGATGGCGTGGGGGATCCACCCTCCATCCGTGTTATATAGAGCTTGTGTGACAGGTCAGCTTTTTGTCAATAAGAACTATTATTTCCCCACTCCAATACTTGGGCCGCACGTCATAAAGATGTCTGGCAGGACGGCGTAATAACAGAAAGCTGTGGGACAAGCGCAGGCATAAAATTGAAAATTGTATATTACACGGGTACAGTCGTGTTGTGTGAGGCGGTGTGTGCCTGGACGGGCTAGTGGGGTGATGGGACGACCCTGGCTGGGGCTGGGGCGGCCTCGCCTGGAGTCTCCGAGAACAGGAGGAGTTCGACAATTTGATCCTGCAAGTACGATGGCTAACTAACCCTGAGTATGGTACCTCTATAGTTATCGTATCCAGGGGATGGTCATCGTACTCAGAGGGTTATCTTGTCGTACTGAAGGCCTCGTCATCGTACTCAAGGGGCTGTTATTGTACTCAAAACTATTCGAGTCATCGCACTCAAGGGATTAAGTCATGGTGCTCAAGGGGTCAAGTCGTACTCATTGTATTCAAGGGAATACGTCATCGTACTCAAGAGGTTGTCATCGCACTCGAGGGGCTATTATCGTACTCAGGGGCTATCATCGCACTCAAGGGGCGATCAACGTACTCCAGGGGCTGTCATTGCACTCTAGGTGCTGTCATCATACTCAAGTAACAAAGTCGTCATACTCAAGAGATTAAGTCATCGTACGAATTCAAGGCGTTCAAATTATCGTACTCAAGTTCAGTCATAATACTCAAGGAGTTCAGTCATCATACTCAAAGAGTTCAATCATCGAACTCAGGGGGTTAAGTCATCGTACTCAAGAAGTTGTCATCATACTCGAGGAGTTCATTCATTGTACTCAAGAGGCTGGTCATTGAATCTAAAGGTTGAGTCATCGGACTCAAGGAGTTCAGTCATCGAACTTTAGGAGTTCAGTCATCGAACTCAAGGAGTTCAGTCATCGAACTCAAGGAGTTCAGTCATCGAACTCGAGGAGTTCAGTCATGGTAACTCGAGAGGTTCAGCCATCGTACTCAAGGGATTCAGCCATCGTACTCAGTTCAGTCATCGAAGTCGAGAGGTTCAGCCATCGCACTCGAAGGGTTCAGTCATCGTCCTCAAGTCATCGCACTGAAGAAGCTTAAGTCACCTTACTGAAGGGGGGTGAGTCATCGTACTGGAAGGCTCAAAATAATCACGTAAACATCAAAAAAAAAAGAAGAAGGCCACCTCGCCATCCATTATGCATTTAATCATCACCAGTTAAGAGATTTATACTACAGCACCAAGGACACTTTTGTTAAAGTCTTTCCCCTCCCCCTGATATACTGCTTTCATTTTCTTCCGATGGCCGTTATTACCGGCGGCCACAGGGGCGATATTGCCAACTCCCTCCTCATCGCCTGAGGGGGTGGAGGGGTGGAAACGCTCTTCTCACCCCCACACCCCCACCCTTCACCCCCGTTATCTGTTATAGGAACTTCACGTAAAAGAAACTGATTGCGAAAAATAGGCTACCCGATGAGCGTAATTAGGCGCCATGCGCGCGCGCGCGTCCCAGTACACACACACACACACACACACACACACACACACACACACACACACACACAGAAGCTGAGTGAGGAAGCGATTGTTAATTAACGAAATTAATTGTAAACCATATCGTAAAAAAAAAGGATAAATGACACAGGAGAGAGAGAGAGAGAAATATGAAGAACTCCCCTTCCCCGCCTGCTACGAAACGGATAGATTAGAGAAATGCGCGATCTCTCTCTCTCTCTCTCTCTCTCTCTCTCTCTCTCTCTCTCTCTCTCTCTGTATGAATATATATATATATATATATATATATATATATATATATATATATATATATATGTATATATATATATATATATATATATATATATATATATATATATATATATTTTTTTTTTTTTTTTTTTTCATACTATTCGCCATTTCCCGCGATAGCGAGGTAGCGTTAAGAACAGAGGACTGGGCCTTTGAGGGAATATCCTCACCTGGCCCCCTTCTCTGTTCCTTCTTTGGAAAAATTAAAAAAAAAAACGAGAGGGGAGGATTTCCAGCCCCCCGCTCCCTTCCCTTTTAGTCGCCTTCTACGACACGCAGGGAATACGAGGGAAGTATTCTTTCTCCCCTATCCCCAGGGATATATATATATATATATATATATATATATATATATATATATATATATATATATATATATATATATTCCTATGAGTCCACGTGGAAATGAAATACGATAAGTTTCCAAGTACACTTTCGTGTAATAATCACATCATCAGGAAAGATACAAGAAAGAATATGTAATACATATATCAATACAACGAAGAGATGTAGCTGGTACGCTATTTGGTAAACAAGTGACTGTTTGCCAAATGGCGTCCTAGCTACGTCTCTTTGTTGTATATCAATTGACTTGTATTGCCCCTGATGATGTGATTATTACACGAAAGTGCGCTTGGGAACTTATCGTGTTTTTTTTTTTCACCGCGTCGAGGCTTAGAGGGAATATCCTTACTTGGCTCCCTTCACTGTTCCTTCTTTGGGAAAATTAAAAAAAAAAAGAGAGGGGAGGATTTCCAGCCCCCCGCTCCCTCCCCTTTTAGTCGCCTTCTACGACACGCAGGGAATACTTGGGAAGTGTTCTTTCTTCACTATCCCCTGGGATAATATATATATATATATATATATATATATATATATATATATATATATATATATATATATATATATATATAAATATATATATATATATATATATATATATATATATATATATATATATATATATATATATATATATATATATATAATGTTATCAGGTTGTTCCCTTCATTTGCATACGTTGCCCCCGTTGCATCTGTCTCATTTTTCCTACGAGTAATCTTCTATCTTTTTTTTCCACTGGCGTTCGCTCGCCTCTCTCAAAACTGCTGGTGTCCCCTTCTGTAACGCCACCTGCAACCCTCTTCACTCTCCTTGCATTATCTTCTCCTTCCCCCTGCGCTCTCTCTCTCTCTCTCTCTCTCTCTCTCTCTCTCTCTCTCTCTCTCTCTCTCTCTCTCTCTCTCTCTCTCTCTCTCTCTATTTAAAGATAGTAGCCACGGCGCTACTAAACCTAGTATCTCAGCGCCTCCACACAAGAGGAGGAGAAAGAGAGAGTTGAAGTTGGACGTCAAGGATTTGGAAATTTGTTCCAGTGGACAGACTTACATTGAAGAGCTCTGGACTCGTAAGATAAGACCCAGTCATTAGTGAAATGATATGGAGGACATTGGCAACAAAGGAGAGAAAAACTATGAAATTTAATGTTTACGTTATAGAGGTGAAAATTGGGTACTGTTGTGTTGTATTTCCGTCTGTATATGAGAGATGATTAGACAAATTTAATGCAGATACACTTCAGTTACAATAAGTGATCTAAGCTACCACAATATATATATATTTAGAGAGAGAGAGAGAGAGAGAGAGAGAGAGAGAGAGAGTTGAGCCCAAACCTCCCATTGACACCAAGAATCTTTTAGTTCTCCCTTTCAATGATAATTTTACTTTACTTCCCATGTTGCTTAATTTCTTCAATGTAGATGTTGCCCTTAGCAACAATAATACTATAAAGAATTATCTTAATCAGGAACTCACCAAAAAATTCTCCTGGGTGTATCTATAAAGTGCCATGTAGATATTGTGATAAGTATTATGTTGGGCAGACTGGTAAGGATCTTTCTGTTAGACTTACGCAACATGAATATAGTATAAGAACGGGACAAGAATCAAATGCCTTGTTTAATCACGTTAAAAACTATGATCATTGTATTGACTGGAGTAATGCCATCTCAGTTATTAACTCTAACTCCAGTACCACGAGAAATATCATTGAATCTTCTGTTATTAAATACACAAAGAATTATAATCTTAATATAGTGATGTTCTATACAAATTGGATAACTTTATTGTTGATAAGATTTGTAAACAATTCACCTTCTTGCCCACATAATATGTTTATGATACGCTCGTTGTCTATCTTGGACAATCGCATGTTTACCAAATGGCGTCCTAGCTACAGCTCTTCGTTGTATATCAACTAACTGTTATATTTCTCTCTTGTGATTCTCCTGATGATATGATTATTACACGAAAGTACACTTGGGAACTTATCGTGTTTCATTTTCCCCGTGGACTCATAGGAACATCTTGATCACGCACAAAATTGTGATCCTTTCCTATATATATATATATATATATATATATATATATATATATATATATATATATATATATATATATATTATCCCTGGGGATAGGGGAGAAAGAATACTTCCCACGTATTCCCTGCGTGTCGTAGAAGGCGACTAAAAGGGGAGGGAGCGGGGGGCTGGAAATCCTCCCTTCTCAATTTTTTTTAATTTTCCAAAAGAAGGAACAGAGAAAGGGGCCAGGTGAGGATATTCCCTCAAAGGCCCAGTCCTCTGTTCTTAACGCTACCTCGCTAACGCAGGAAATGGCGAATAGTTTGAAAAAAAAAATATATATATACACACACACACACACACACACACACACACACACACACCAAAATGGTATTAGACGGAAATAAAATATCCGTAAATACCCGGATGAGGAACGTGGAACGATCATTGAACGGAGTAACTAGAGAACTGAGGAACGAACAGATGTATTCTGAAAAAGACTTATAGAGTTTGAGTTGATACCGGACGAATCTAGGAGTCGACAGCTGCGAAATGGATAAATAGATAACATTGTACGGTAAGCAGGAGGAGGGAGTGATGAGAGGAGAGGCGGTCGAGAGGAAGGGTGCGATTCAACACATGAAGCAAGTGGTAAGCGCTACGCGCTGAACCAGCCATCATGGCCATATCTCGTCCTAGGGTCTCTCTCTCTCTCTCTCTCTCTCTCTCTCTCTCTCTCTCTCTCTCTCTCTCTCTTATCCCTTAAAACATCTGCTATGTCCTTGCTCACCACTGCCACTTCCCCACCTACCTCTGCCACGTCTGCACCCACTTATGCTGCTTCCCTACCCACCTTTGCCACGCCACTTCCCTGCCCACATGTCTTACCACACGTCTTCCGCTCCTCTCGCTAATTATCCCTACCTACTTTTTATTACATCTTATGTACTTTATTCACATATCTGTATATCACCATTTTATAATTTGTTTTCCCCCTCTTTTAATTCTCCCTTTCTTGGACACATTTCTTGACCCTGTGTCTCCCTTCTCCTCTTTTTCCTTGAGTCTCCCTCCTGATTACCTGTTTCCACTCAAAAGTCTTTGGTTGCTGCTTATCTGTCTACCCCATTGTCTTCCCTCCCTCATATCTTATCTCATTTTTTTTTTTGCATTCTTTTTGTGCATTTCCTCTTGTAACAAAATCCTTTTTCCTTTTATTTTGTCTCGGTGTCTCTGTGTTTTTCTACCATATTATCTCGCGGGTCTCGAATCTTTCTTTACATCGCTCGAGATTGACGAGACGAGGAGTCGAACCCGTGTTGGTTTTCCGTGTCGTTTACTCCACGTGGGAAGAGTGGTACAGATTCGGGTGTTTCAGTGTTGTCGCGTCGTCCCCTTGTGATGTTGGTGGATCAGATGTTTATTTATGGGTGATGGAGCCGGCCACCTGGTGGGAGGGAAGCACTCCCTCGTCTGCCCCCTCCCGCTGGGTACTGACAAGATCAATAACTCCCGAAATGAAGTTGCTTCATCTGTATAGAGGGGTCGCAGAGGCTGCTATAATCCCCTTGGCTCTTGTGTCTCACGGGTCCATGGGGTCCGAGCCCATCACGGACCCACGAGGGGGCGGTGTTCGAATCCCGACGTGGTACAAATGCCAGGCCCCGGATTACCGCAGAAGTTGCTCCTGCCGCCATGCCCCGTCTGCCTGGCTAGACTCGTAACAAAAAAAAAATACGGATGGTAAAAATGTTGAGGGAAGAGGTTATGTGTGTGTGAGGTCGTCAAACAGAGGATCGGTTGCTTATCTGCATGGGTGGTTGGTCCGTACCAGCATGGTCTTCACCTCTATGTTCCTCCTCCTCCTCCTCCTCCTCCTCCTCTTCCTCTTCCTCTTCCTCTTCTTCCTCCTCCTCCTCCTCATCATCATCATCTGCATCATCATCATGTTCATAATCTGTAAGGTTCCTCAGAGGTCTTTGCCTTTCCCATTAGGTCTCCTTAGAAGACCCCAACCTCCACAGGTAGCTCTTTAGAAGACCCCCTTTCCTCCAGTAGTCCAGCGGGACACTGTTCCCCCCCGTGGTCTTTTACAAGACCCTGTCTCACCCAGTAGTCTCCCACAAGACCCACCGTTATCCCAGTAGCTGTCAAGAATACCCTGTCTCCTCCGGTAGTCTTCCAGAGGCCCCTGCTTCCCCTATCCCTTCCTGTCCTGCCCAGAAGACTCTACCTCCTCCAGTAACCCCCCAAAAGACCCTGCCTCCATTTGGAGTTCCCCAAATGACCCTACCTCCACCAGGAGTCCCTCAGACGACCCTTCCTCCTCCATTAGCCTCCTGAAGAACCTGCCTCCACCAGTAGCCTCCAGAAACCCCTGTCTCCCCCAGGAATCCCCCAGATGACCATGCCTCCTGCAGTAGCCCCCAGAAGGTTCCGCATCCCCAGAGGACCCTGTTTCACCCCCAGAAACCCCTGCCACTGCCATAATTGCCCACCCTGCTCCCCTCCGAAACCTTCTAGTTTCCTTCAGTTCCCCTCTATCTCCTGGTCTTCCCCTCGCCTTCCCTTCCTCTCATCCGTCTCCTTCTGCATTTTTTCCCCTCCTTCTTTCTTTCTTACCCTTTCCTTACCCTTAGACTCCCTCACCTTCATTCCCTCTTCCTCCATCATTCACCCATCTGTCCTCCACTTGCCTCGCAACTCCACCTCCGCATTGCTTCTCTGCCAGTATCAACATGTCTCCTCTCTCGTATTCTATCCTCCTCCTCCTCTTCCTCCACCTCTTCTTCTTCCTCTTCCTCCCACGAAACCTCTCCATCTCTACCTCACCTTCGTCACTTGCTCATGTCCCTCTCCTCCGTCTTCCGGGTCCATCCCTTTCCCCCAGTCTGCCCCTGATACGCCTTCCCTGTATCTCCCTCGTTACCCCTTCCCTGTATCTCCCTCGTTACCCCTTCCCTGTATCTCCCTCGTTACCCCTTCCCTGTATCTCCCTCGTTACCCCTTCCCTGTATCTCCCTCGTTACCCCTTCCCTGTATCTCCCTCGTTACCCCTTCCCTGTATCTCCCTCGTTACCCCTTCCCTGTATCTCCCTGATACCCCTTCCCTGTATCTCCCTGATACCCCTTCCCTGTATCTCCCTCGTTACCCCTTCCCTGTATCTCCCTGATACCCCTTCCCTGTATCTCCCTCGTTACTCCTTCCCTGTATCTCCCTCGTTACCCCTTCCCTGTATCTCCCTCGTTACCCCTTCCCTGTATCTCCCTCGTTACCCCTTCCCTGTATCTCCCTCGTTACCCCTTCCCTGTATCTCCCTCGTTACCCCTTCCCTGTATCTCCCTGATACCCCTTCCCTGTATCTCCCTCGTTACCCCTTCCCTGTATCTCCCTGATACCCCTTCCCTGTATCTCCCTCGTTACCCCTTCCCTGTATCTCCCTCGTTACCCCTTCCCTGTATCTCCCTCGTTACCCCTTCCCTGTATCTCCCTGATACCCCTTCCCTGTATCTCCCTCGTTACCCCTTCCCTGTATCTCCCTCGTTACCCCTTCCCTGTATCTCCCTCGTTACCCCTTCCCTGTATCTCCCTGATACCCCTTCCCTGTATCTCCCTCGTTACCCCTTCCCTGTATCTCCCTCGTTACCCCTTCCCTGTATCTCCCTCGTTACCCCTTCCCTGTATCTCCCTGATACCCCTTCCCTGTATCTCCCTCGTTACCCCTTCCCTGTATCTCCCTCGTTACCCCTTCCCTGTATCTCCCTCGTTACCCCTTCCCTGTATCTCCCTCGTTACCCCTTCCCTGTATCTCCCTCGTTACCCCTTCCCTGTATCTCCCTCGTTACCCCTTCCCTGTATCTCCCTCGTTACCCCTTCCCTGTATCTCCCTGATACCCCTTCCCTGTATCTCCCTGATACCCCTTCCCTGTATCTCCCTCGTTACCCCTTCCCTGTATCTCCCTCGTTACCCCTTCCCTGTATCTCCCTCGTTACCCCTTCCCTGTATCTCCCTCGTTACCCCTTCCCTGTATCTCCCTCGTTACCCCTTCCCTGTATCTCCCTCGTTACCCCTTCCCTGTATCTCCCTGATACCCCTTCCCTGTATCTCCCTGATACCCCTTCCCTGTATCTCCCTCGTTACCCCTTCCCTGTATCTCCCTGATACCCCTTCCCTGTATCTCCCTCGTTACCCCTTCCCTGTATCTCCCTGATACCCCTTCCCTGTATCTCCCTCGTTACCCCTTCCCTGTATCTCCCTGATACCCCTTCCCTGTATCTCCCTCGTTACCCCTTCCCTGTATCTCCCTGATACCCCTTCCCTGTATCTCCCTCGTTACCCCTTCCCTGTATCTCCCTGATACCCCTCCCTCGGCTTCCCCACGAGACCCCTCCCCGATTTCTCCGTGGTGTCCCCTCCCCAGCCTCCCCTTGGTACATCTCCCCACCCCCAGCAGCCCCTCCCCTTGAGCTGTACACTTACCTGCCTCCTTCAGAAACCCCTTCCCCGATCTCCCCGTCCCCCCGATACCCTTCCCTAACCACTCTCAGGCACCTCACCCCCTGTCTTCCCTCCCTAATACCCCCGCCTCAGTCCCTAACACCCCTGCTCAGCCCCCCGATGGTGCCTCCTTCCCTCTACCTCCCCATGCTGCTCCTCCCTGATGTGCCCCTCCCTAGATCTTCCCCCAAACACTCCTCTTCGGATCTCCCCCCCACCCGCTGGAACCCCTCTCCTCCCGTCCAGTGTTCCATGTTTTCGCTGGTGTCATTTATCAACCTACATGGCTGGGGTTTTCAAAGGAGTTATTTCCATGGACGGTGGCGGGGCCACTTTTCTCCACGGTGGGCCGGATGTTTGCTGTTTTCGGGTTATGGGTGTAATGGGTTTAATGCGTTCTACTGCTAATTATCTTGTTTTGACTTGGTTATTCTAGTGTCGTAATGGCTTTTACGACTTCTGTTCTTGGCCTCCTCCCGACGGCGTCTCCCCCTCTTCCGTTGCCATCACCGTCTTCCTTCTCCCTCCCTCAGGGCGTGTTCCGCCCTCTGGGTGGTTGAGGAATGTTTTACTGGCGTTAGTGTTGCAAATGGTGGCAGAGGTTGGGTTGGAGGGCTGAGGAACCTTGCTAATTCAGTTCCCGTTGCCTTGTCCACCACACAGCTTGGCCCGGCACCACAGCAACTGGATGATTGAGGGTCTGGTCGGGACTGCAGCAGACCTCTGGAGTTGGTGGTCTAGTTCCCCTGGTGGGGACTGCAGGAGACCTCTGGAGCTGTCATGATGTCCTCATCTGGTTATTATCACCGGTGTCACCTACAACACTTTCTCTCCAACCTTATATTTCTGTTTTTATTTCGTATGATTATAACCCTCATCATCCAACCATCATTATCCTTTTCTCAACCAAACCTCCACATCCCTTAACCACACCTCTACCATCAGCGCCCTTACCCTTCACGAAGGCTTCCCTTCATGCTACCATTCCCATTGCCACACTGTATAACCTCCATTTAACTCCAAGTGTTCGCACTTAGTAGTTGTTTCCCTTCCCCAGTTGCTTTGCTGGAGCCACGTCTCACAGAAGCACCTGCACAGCTGTCCCGGAAGTGCCTTTCCAGGCTACAGCTGCCCAGCCCATATAGGGGCCCTACCATGGTAGAACCATCTTCGAACCTCTGGTCTTCCAGTAAACTACCATATGATCTAAACACTCCCCTCACCTCTCATCTACCATTATCAAACGCCACCCTTGAGTAACCCTAATCCCAGGCCTCTCTCTGGTACAACTCAACTCTCATCCCAGGCCTCTCTTTCTCTCTGGTACCCAATGCATGATAACATGGTGAACTGGGAAAGGCCTCCCTCGCCTCCAACCCATTCCAGCAGCGCCTGATTGTTGATCACATCCACACATTGTGTACCGTTTGATAAGCGTTCATGAGGCTCCCATTTTCCCTTTCTGGTTTTGTACTCATTCTTCCGTTCTCTATTCAGCTCTTCTGTAATTATTCATTCTTCCGTTCTCTATTCAGCTCTGCTGTAATTTTTTTTTTTCATTTTTACGTTCTCTAGTCAGCTTGCTGCTGTGATTATTCATTCTTCCGTTCTCTAGTTAGTTCCTTAAGTCATTCTTTCGTTCTCTACTCGTGTCACTACTCATTCATGCCTCCGTTCTCTGGTCAACTCACTATTGTACTGACTCATTTTTCCGTTCTCTGGCCACCTCACTTCTGTATTGTGAGGATAAATCAGCTAAACATTTGTAAGAACTTGCATGTATCAATCTCTACTTTCCCCTGGCCTCTCATCTCCGATCTGTTTCCACTTTTGCGAGAGCTATGGTGTACGTCGGGTGCTCTTGCGTCGACACGGGTACGTCTTGCCCCTTGACGAAATGCAGCCGACCTATCCCCCCTTGCCCCCACTCTCCTCTCCAGTCAACACCCGGAGTTCAGTTTTCTGTCTCATCATCGTCTGCCATCTTCATCCATGACTGGTCTCATTAGATTCCGTTCACCGTCCCGGATGTTTCCGCAGTGATGGCCCAGCTGGTCACTCTCCTGCTGCTGGTGTGTAGCGCATCCCTCACGTTGTCCATACGAAATATCCTCTGCATCCTCCTCGTCCTCATAACAGCTTGTATTCCGCCCTTAGTCGTCGTACGGGATGTCCCTCTCCGTACAGGAGCGGTGGATATCTTCCGTAAAACAGATAGCAGTCGTGCATCTGTGAACTAATATCTGTGTGTCTTCTGTGTACCGTCACTCATAAAAGTTGGTGGTGGTGGTGAGGTTTCGGTGCGTGTGGGTGAAGGCCACTTCTACCACTTTCTGGGCACTAGACAACCCACACACGAGCATACACACGGGGAAACTGTCGAAATTGTGGGTTCACTTCGGACATGATTGACCGAATATCTAGTACGCAAGCATTGTGTTGTGTCATATAGTTTTCACACATGCATTTGCATGAATGACAACATATGATGGTTAAATTCTCATGGACACCACACAGGAAGAGTGGGGGCGGAGGAGGAGGAGGAGGTAAAGACATGTTTTTAAACCAGGTGGAAATTAGAGGGAGGAGGTCAAGTGTGTGGTTCACGCTTTGGTATGGTAGTTGAGGTTAAAGCCATTTACAAATACAGTAATGAAATGTGATATGTGACAAACGCACACGAGATCTTCACTGTGCATTTATCTGATGGCGACCCATGGTAACGACTCTTTGAATACCGTACGTCATATCGCACTGTATTGTCCTTAAGTGTTTACTCCCTATCCCAACCCCCTTACTTGTAGGTGACTGACGTTCTCTCTCGACACCACAGCGACCACCGCATGACTACCGGGTGAGCGGCAATGACAACACCTATGTCTAATGAGATGCCATGCATGATCACACCCTGTGTCAGTGATGCTCTGTCAACAATGTATAGGTACAATATCATGGATCAGTATTACAGCTGGGTGAACTACCACAGCTATATGTAAACGGCAATGTTAGAATCAGTAATGTTACCCATTTCCAGTCGTGGGCATAACCCCTGAATAGACGTAGCAAAGCCATATTACAGCAGGTCACCCTCCCCCCTTCTCTCTCTCTCTCTCTCTCTCTCTCTCTCTCTCTCTCTCTCTCTCTCTCTCTCTCTCGTCCACATGTGAAATCGGTGAATAAATCATAGTATGCCGTTAATCTAGAGCTGCGTGATATTATCCAGTGGAGTCATAGATGATAACTAGAACGCTGACTTTATATGTCCTCATTTATGTCTTCATTATTATTGTTTTTATGTTAGCTGAGACGGCACGGGCAGCTGAGGCACTAATCAAGGCCATCCCATTAAATATATATATATATATATATATATATATATATATATATATATATATATATATATATATATATATATATATATATATATTTTAAACTTCGCCATTTCCCGCGTTAACGAGGTAGCGTTAAGAACAGAGGACTGGGCCTTTTTTGGAATATCCTCACCTGGCCCCCTCTGTTCCTTCTTTTGGAAAATTAAAAAAAAGAACGAGAGGGGAGGATTTCCAGCCCCCCGCTCCCTCCCCTTTTAGTCGCCTTCTACGACACGCAGGGAATACGTGGGAAGTATTCTTAATCCCCTGTCCCCAGGGATATATATATATGTATATATATATATATATATATATATATATATATATATATATATATATATATATATATATATATATATACATTTTATCCCTGGGGATAGGGGATTAAGAATACTTCCCACGTATTCCCTGCGTGTTCCAAAAGAAGGAACAGAGGGGGCCAGGTGAGGATATTCCGAAAAAGGCCCAGTCCTCTGTTCTTAACGCTACCTAGCTAACGCGGGAAATGGCGAATAGTTTAAAAGAAAATATATACATTTTATATATATATATATATATATATATATATATATATATACTAGCCTGAGTCAGGTACCCATTTTGTCGAACAACCCCTAAGGGTGGATGAACAGCTGGGTTCATCGCGGACCAACTGCCGTAACCAGGATTCGAACCTGTGCGGTTGACCCTGGGCGGCCCGTGAATGCGCCTTGGTCAGGAACGCTGACCGCTACACCACGGGAGTCCATAGTTTAATCATGCTAAACCAAGCATGCTAATTATGTTATTTTAACCCTATAGCTCGTGAAGCAATTGAGTGATGTGAGAAGCAGCGGCTCCGTATGTTTGACTGGTTTCGTGCTGAAATGTGGTGACAGCCAGCATTCTTGCCCACCAGCATATTGAAATCATGAGGCACATACATCATAAAGTATACAGTGTACGACCGTGTACAGAGGAACATTGATGCTCTCTCTATAGAATAAGTAACCATTTCCATGGATGACGTGCGCTACTTTGTGACACTTGTGTTTGGCCAACATGTAAACAAAGTATTGAACAGACACATTAGTAAAACACATCGTATTAACAATAATGTATTTATTTCGTTGTAAATGATAATAGACACAACATAACAGTGATCATAGATAACTCATTTGTTCTGCTAACGACATCCAGTAATATGTGTTATGGAAACTGGTATTATTTGAGGAAGTATATGAAGCAAATATTACAGATACCAATAATGAACTTGTCATGCAACTACTACTAAAACGGATCATACGAAGAACAATATGATGTTTGCCTTTGAATTATAACACAGCTTACCATGAACTGCATCACTGGTTCAGTCACATGCACTCAATATATAAATGACATTATTTTCCTCATTACTTTTACTGAACATCCAATTAATGATATTACAGACCAAGCGATTTGTAGTTTTCCCCATCCTCCATTTGCCTCAGTTCTTGTATCCAGTTCGTCTGGAACTGAATCAACAAGGCGTTGATTGACAATAGTTTGGCAAACGTGTTAAATTATCCCATTTCGTTCGTCTTGTGGAACCCATGTTCTCTCCATCATTGCCCACACTTTATTGATTACGTTGACGTCACATCCTTGGGTTGGCAGTACTGTAAGCTGGGTGTTCAGCAGACCAATCCCTGACCAAGCAGCTAGTGTGGATGGGGCTTTCATCATGAACAAACCGAATTGGGTCAGGAGCACCAGTGGCTGTAACACGAATGGAAGGGATGAGCACGAATGGCTGTAACACGAATGGAAGGGATGAGCACGAATGGCTGTAACACGAATGGAGGGGATGAGCACGAATGGCTGTAACACGAATGGAGGAGATGAGCACGAATGGCTGTAACACGAATGGAGGGGATGAGCACGAATGGCTGTAACACGAATGGAAGGGATGAGCACGAATGGCTGTAACACGAATGGAAGGGATGAGCACGAATGGCTGTAACACGAATGGAGGGGATGAGCACGAATGGCTGTAACACGAATGGAGGGGATGAGCACGAATGGCTGTAACACGAATGGAGGGGATGAGCACGAATGGCTGTAACACGAATGGAAGGGATGAGCACGAATGGCTGTAACACGAATGGAAGGGATGAGCACGAATGGCTGTAACACGAATGGAGGGGATGAGCACGAATGGCTGTAACACGAATGGAAGGGATGAGCACGAATGGCTGTAACACGAATGGAGGGGATGAGCACGAATGGCTGTAACACGAATGGAGGGGATGAACCATCTATTCGTGTCAAGTCTCCTTGTCCCCCAGACCACATCCAGCCATGGATGCTTGCACTGCAGCGTCCACATCTTCTCAATTCCTGTATGTTCTGTTCCGCAAACCTAGTGTTCTGTTCCGCATACCTGGTGTTCAGAGGTCGTCAACAAACACGAGCCTTCGCAGCAGTTGTCATGAACGATTTTTCGTCCGTCCAGATCACCGGGTTCCAAAAATTTGCATCATACGCATCCCTTATTTGCCTGCTGGGATGCAACACCTTCTACCGCGCTCATTAAGACGACGTCTCGTCGTGTCGGGATCACACGGTCAACCCAGCTCCCTGACTTAGGTCAACGGGTGATGTGAGTGTCGACTCTCTCTCCGTCACAGCTTGGACGATTCGCCCATCACCCTCAGGAGTTACCTAGTCGTGGGCGACCACATCTCGGACGGGTAGCTTACACTTCCCTCCCCCATTTGATCGCCGTATCGGCTCGGTCAGTGTTAACGTTGAGCCCTGTGGCCTGGGCGATGGCTGCCGTTGTCATACCAGCGTCCCTCATGCCAGTGATGCCTCCACCTTTGCTGATAACCTCTGGAGGGTCTGCACCGGTGCGTCGGCCGATGCTCTCTCTGTTGGATCCAACGTCGACGAACTAGGTCCATTCTGCAAGAGTACATGAGAGTCGGACCCCACCAATATAACCACACACACACACACACACACACACACACACACACACACACACACACAGCTTTTCCTATAGTAAGCCCACACGTCCACACCACTACATCAATACCAAGCACATTTGTGGGCCTGAATCAATTTCTCTTATTAACACTGCGACCCATGATTATGTAATCTGTATTTTCAATCACTGGCGGCATATAATATCATTACAGTTCTACAGCGCTAGTCCTACTTTAGTGGTTTCGTGTAGTTATTACGTGAATACTTTCTCACCTGCTTCGTGTTTCTGCTTCAGTAGGCTGTTGTCTTAGGCTCGGTCAGGAGCTGTTCCATTACTACTTTGGCCAACTCAGACTGCTTCACTGCTCAGTGCTTCGAGTCTTGGTCTACGTAGAAAGTTCGATTACCTACCACTGAGATTTGGGTTTCGTTGAATATATTGAAGAACATATGACGAAGATATGCTAAACACCGTTAATGGTAGATACTGTGAGCGTTCAGCTCTTAAAGGTGTACAACATTTTTCATGTAGATTTGAAGCAAAATTTCGAAGCGATTCGAATGCATCTCGACCTGCACTATCGTCGTCACTGCTCACTTGCTTAATGAAGACTTAGACATCGAAGGGGCTGTGACCTTCATATCTTAACACACAACGTTGAATATGTAACTGATTATGACTACCGATGACACATGATAGGCGAACATAATCCTTTCGTACTTTATTACATGAACTTTACGGTTCTGCCGTGTGTATGTGCGTTGTCGTTATACAGAGTGGGGCCTGCACAGGCCCACACGAGCCCCCATGGTTGAACTTCCTAATGGCACGACGGGCATGGCAGAATATGTAAAAAAAGAAAATGCTACACCAAAAATGAAATGGTGCCATATGCACCGAAAGAATAGACACCTTAAACATCCAGGCCCCGTTGCTCTTCAACACACTGCCAGCAGTCAGTCAGAAATTACCAGCGGAGGTGTTCAAGACCGCCCTGGACATGTATGTTTAAAGTGTACCAGAGTAGCCAGGATGCAGTGGCTACGTGCACCTCCAGGCTGCGCCGTCCAACAGCTTGGTCGACCAACGACCCAACCCAGCATCCTTTGGGAGCCAGCCTTTGGGACTATAGGGGTTGAAGCCTCATTTCCGCGAAGACCACTTCTGCAGGTATTGATGATGTAGCGGGAGAGTATGCATAATCGTCTTCAACACGTCGTCACCTTCGGTTTTGCCTCCCTTGTCCTGAGGGGTTCGTAAAATGCAGCCTGCCATCTATATATATATATATATATATATATATATATATATATATATATATATATATATATATATATATATATATATATAGCGCTGCCTCGCTAACGTGGGAGACAGCGACAAAGTATAATAAATAAAAAAATATATATATATTTTTTCCCTGGGGATAGGGGAGAAAGAATACTTCCCACGTATTCCCTGCGTGTCGTAGAAGGCGACTAAAAGGGAAGGGAGCGGGGGGCTGGAAATCCTCCCCTCTCGTTTTTTTTTTTTTTTTTTCAAAAGAAGGAACAGAGAAGAGGGCCAGGTGAGGATATTCCCTCAAAGGCCCAGTCCTCTGTTCTTAACGCTACCTCGCTATCGCGGGAAATGGCGAATAGTATGAAAAAAAAAAAAAAAAAAAAAATATATATATATATATATATATATATATATATATATATATATATATATATATTATCCCTGGGGATAGGGGATTAAGAATACTTCCCACGTATTCCCTGCGTGTCGTAGATGGCGACTAAAAGGGGAGGGAGCGGGGGGCTGGAAATCCTCCCCTCTCGTTTTTTTTTTTTAATTTTCCAAAAGAAGGAACAGAGAATTGGGCCAGGTGAGGGTATTCCCTCAAAGGCCCAGTCCTCTGTTCTTAATGCTACCTCGCTAACGCGGGAAATGGCGAATAGTTTAAAAGAAAGAAAGAATATATATATATATATATATATATATATATATATATATATATATATATATATATATATATATATATATATATATATATATATATATCTTTTCTTTCATACTATTCGCCATTTCCCGTGTTAGCGAGGTAGCGTTAAGAACAGAGGACTGGGCCTTTTTTGGAATATCCTCACCTGGCCCCCTTCTCTGTTCCTTCTTTTGGAAAATTGAAAAAAAAAACAAGAGGGGAGGATTTCCAGCCCCCCGCTCCCTCCCCTTTTAGTCGCCTTCTACGACACGCAGGGAATACGTGGGAAGTATTCTTAATCCCCTATCCCAAGGGATAAAATATATATATATATATATATATATATATATATATATATATATATATATATATATATATATATATATATATATATATATATATATATTATATATATATATATATTATATATATATATATATATATATATATATATATATATATATATATATATATATATATATATATATATCTTTCTTTCTTTCAAACTATTCGCCATTTCCCGCATTAGCGAGGTAGCATTAAGAACAGAGGACTGGGCCTTTTTTGGAATATCCTCACCTGGCCCCCTCTCTGTTCCTTCTTTTGGGAAAAAAAAAAAAAAAAACGAGAGGAGAGGATTTCCAGCCCCCCGCTCCCTCCCGTTTTAGTCGCCTTCTACGACACGCAGGGAATACGTGGGAAGTATTCTTTCTCCCCTATCCCCAGGGATATATATATATATATATATATATATATATATATATATATATATATATATATATATATATATATATATATATATTCTTTCTTTTGCATTGTGTTCGCTGAAGGTAAAGATCGTCAGCCATAATGACTCACGGTATTTTACACTACTCCAAGATACGCTGACGTGTGTGTGTGTGTGTATTCTGTGCAGGTTTTCGTTACCCCCTGAGTGTTAGATACCTGCCAACTATTGAAGAGCAGTGTTACTTGTAGTGTAAGGAAGACTGTGGTTACTGAGGGAAGGCGCCGCCTGCGTCTGTGTGGACGTTTCTCCTCCTCCTCCCACGTACACACTGTCGTACAACCATCCTGGGAAGAGCAGTAGTCTTGTGGTCACTGAGGGAAGGCGCCGCCTGCGTCTGTGTGGACGTTGCTCCTCCTCCTCCCACGTACATACTGTCGTACAACCATCCAGGGAAGAGCAGTAGTCTTGTGGTTACTGAGGGAAGGCGCCGCCTGCGTCTGTGTGGACGTTGCTCCTCCTCCTCCCACGTACATACTGTCGTACAACCATCCTGGGAAGAGCAGTAGTCTTGTGGTTACTGAGGGAAGGCGCCGCCTGCGTCTGTGTGGACGTTGCTCCTCCTCCTCCCACGTACATACTGTCGTACAACCATCCTGGGAAGAGCAGTAGTCTTGTAGGATCCAAGACCACGGCTCTCCTTCACGGCGGCAACTGTTGATTATTATTATTATGATTATTATTATTATTATTATTATTATTATTATTATTATTATCATTATTATTATTATTATTATCATTATTATTATTATTATTTTTATTATTATTATCATTATTATTATTATTATTGTTATTATTATTATTATTATTATTATTATTATTATTATTATTATTATTATTATTATTATTATTATTATTATTATTATCATTATTATTATTATTATCATTATTATTATTATTATTATTATTATTATTATCATTATTATTATTATCATTATTATTATTATTATTATTATTATTATTATTATTATTATCATTATTATTATTATTATTATTATTATCATTATTATTATTATCATTATTATTATTATTATTATTATTATTATTATTATTATTATCATTATTATTATTATTATTTTCATTATTATTATTATTATTATTATTATTATCATTATCATTATTATTATTATTATTATCATTATTATTATTATTATTGATATTATATTTTTAGTTAGTTATTTCTTATTATTATTATTATCATTATTATTAGTAGTAGTAGTTATTATTGTTATGATTAATATTATTATTCATTATATTATTATCATTATCATTATTATTATTATTATTTCTATACTAGGTGTCATTAAATAGCTACTAACTAGCTATTATTAGTAGTAGTTATTTTGCGATCGGAATTATTATTAGTTATGATTATTATTATTATTATTATTATTATTATTATTATTATTATTATTGTTGTTGTTATTATTATTGTCATTATTATCATTATCATTATTGTTACTATTATTATTATTATTATTATTATTATTATTATTATTAGTTATTATCTATTATTATTGTTATCATCTATCATTATTATTTATTAGTATTATCATTATTATTATGATTACTATCATTATCATTATTATGGAATTTCTCATCTGATTTTGCCAACATAAAACCACATCTCAGTCTTGGCTACAAAACAACATGAAAACGCAAAGAGACAGATAGACTGAGCAGGTCGCCCACGTAGGTCTACACTCGCGCTCAGAGATGAGACCGAACACAGTTACCAGGCAGTTTTAGAACGCGAAATAGCAGGGTCACCCTGGGGGGAAAAATAGACATTACCTAACACAGGCGAAGCAGCAAAGTCAAGGGGAATAACAGGGGCTGTTATTCCACTGTGGGGGGGGAAAAATAACACAGAATTCCGGGGCAAATAACATGGTAGAGGGATGTACCCACACGGCAGGCAGGAGCAATCATGGTGATACGTGAGTGTTGGAAGACTCACCTGCCGACGGTGACGGAGTTTTAGCGTCACATAGATAGCAGGTACGATGATTGAATTAAAGAGAACGGTTACACCGTCACAGAGGCGGTAGCAATGTGACGATGACGGAATCTATGAGATGGTAACACCGTCACACAGGAAGTACCACTGCACTGGTAACCAGATCAAGAGGACGTATCTCTGTTACAGGCAAGTGGGCAGTAATCGAGGCAGAGTGACTCACAAAGTCGGGAGGACAGTAACGCCGTCACTAGCAGTAACAGTTTGACGGTAACGAAGTCGAGGACAGTAATCGAGGCAGTGTAACGGTGCCAAAGTAGAGTGGATAGTAACGCCGTCACACAGACGCAGACGACAAGACGTCAGTAGAGGTTGCTGGCAGGCTACACAGACATGAATGCAGTTTTCCAATGGGCCATCGAGAACAACATGCTCACCAGAGGGGATAAAATCTCAACTCCGGTGTAAAGAAAATGAAGAAATCCCCCAACAAAAGATACAGAATACCTGAAGGACACAGACACAATCACAACACAAACTGAATAATTTGGTAGACTTAGTAGTAATGTCTGACGATCAGACCTTCACTGGAAGCAACAGTTGCCTCCTCAAGTAGGATGGATCCTGCGGACATTCGAGACAAGGGAAGAAAACAAGGAATGATATACTTCCTAGGGTTCTAAGTCTCTTAAGGAATAGAATATTTGGTGCGTTCTAACATCACCTTACAAGGCAGGCGAGATTGCAGAATTGGAAAGTGATCATGGACCTTTCACGGCACACGTTAGCATGATAAAGGGTTGAGATGACTGAGAAAGGCTGAAATCCCTGGGGCTCTACTCCTTGGAGCACAGCCATCATGTATACACTGGAAATCCTAGAGGGCATGAGTCTCTACCTTTCTCTTGGGAATATCATATAACAGGCATGGAAGGCACAGTGATATGTTGCTTATGAAATCTAAAGGTTCGATATGGACATGAAAGAGTGAACACCCGGTAATCGAGACCTCAATACTTCCTGGACAAGTGCCCACAAAGTGGACTAGGCCAACCAAGCTGTTGTCGGCTGCGTGGACCTGCGAGCTGTGGCATCCAGCAGCTTCGTCGACCAACGACCCGACCCAGCACGCCCCGGGCTGGGGGGAAGAGGACCCCCCCCCACCTAACACACACACACACACACACACACACACACACACATACACATACACACCACCACTGCCAAAACTGCATCAGGTTACAATTTGACGGTAACAACGTCAGGAGAAGTAACACCGTCACACAGGCATTAACAGTGTGACGGCGGCAAATTCAGCGGGCTAGCCACCGTCACATAGGCAGTAAGAATGTGACGGCTGGAAAATGAGGACAGTAACATTGGCACGCAGAAAGTAACAGTTTGACGGTGACAAAAACGAAGAGGACAGTGACTGTCGCACAGGCGATAACTGTGATGGTAACAAGGGCAAAAAGACTGTAACGCCGCCACGGGGGAAGAATCAGTGTAGCGTCACATCGTCACACTGGCAGTAACAGTAACACACCCACTAACCACACGCACAGGTTGAATAACAGAGCAAAAACGAATCACAATTCATGAACACAGTAGCTGACCCCATGGCATTTAACAGAGCAGCAACAACCTCGCCACAGCCGTGTTTAAGAAAACACAGGAAACCACGAGAACAAAGAAATGGCCTTGTTAAGTGGGAGAACCGAGCCATTAGCTTAGGACAAGATCTACAGAGTCATTAAGGGAGCATTTTAAAAAGGGGGGTGAGATGAATATTGAGGCAATAGCAGATCCACGGTGGAAAATACTGGAACCGAGAAGACAACAGCAGCTGCCGTTGGCGCAGTAAAAGATCCCCCCCTCCACATCTCTCCCCAAGATAACACTCTGTCTTGGTTGACTGGTAACGGAAGGATTACCCGTGTGTAACTGTTGACGCCACCTGAAGAAAAGAAGAAAGCCGTTTTAGCTTGACCAGCGATTGGTCTTAGATTTTGAGATCTTAGAAGCTGTAGCGATGTTGCAGTTCCAATAACAGGACTCTCCGGACTCTCCTGCTGTTACTGAGGGCAATAACAGGACTCTCCGGACACTCTTGTTACTGAGGACAATAACAGGACTCTCCTGACACTCCTGCTGTTACTAAGGACAATAACAGGACTCTCCTGACACTCCTGCTGTTACTAAGGACAATAACAGGACTCTCCGGACACTGCTGCTGCTACTGAGGACAATAACAGGACTCTCCGGACACTCTTGTTACTGAGGACAATAACAGGACTCTCCGGACACTCTTGTTACTGAGGACAATAACAGGACTCTCCGGACACTCCTGCTGTTCCTGAGGACAATAACAGGACTCTCCAGACACTGCTGCTGCTACTGAGGACAATAACAGGACTCTCCGGACACTCTTGTTACTGAGGACAGTAACAGGACTCTTCGGACACTCCTGCTGTTACTGAGGACAATAACAGGACTCTCCGGACACTCCTGCTGTTACTGAGGGCAATAACAGGACTCTCCGGACACTCCTGCTATTACTGAGGACAATAACAGGACTCTCCGGACACTCCTGCTGTTACTGAGGACAGTAACAGGACTCTCCGGACACTCTTGTTACTGAGGACAGTAACAGGACTCTCCGGACACTGCTGCTGTTACTGAGGGCAATAACAGGACTCTCCGGACACTCCTGCTGTTACTGAGGGCAATAACAGGACTCTCCGGACACTCCTGCTGTTACTGAGGACCATAACAGGACTCTCCGGACACTCCTCCCGTTACTAAGGACAATAACAGGACTCTCCAGACACTCATGCTGTTACTAAGGACAATAACAGGACTCTCCAGACACTCATGCTGTTACTGAGGACAATAACAGGACTCTCCAGACACTCATGCTGTTACTGAGGACAGTAACAGGACTCTCCGGACACTCCTGCTATTACTAAGGACAATAACAGGACTCTCCGGACACTCATGCTGTTACTGAGGACAGTAACAGGACTCTCCTGACACTCCTGCTGTTACTGAGGACAATAACAGGACTCTCCTGACTTTCCCGGCATTACAAGATCAATAATGGGACTCTCCTGAGAGTCTTGGCGCCACAAAGAACAAAAATAGGACTCTCCTTACTGTCCTGACGTCACGAGAACAATACGACACTCTTGACGTCACAGGAGCAGTAAGTAGACTCCGTCACAGTCCTGACGTCACAAGAATAGTAACAGGACTCTCCACCACAGTCCTAGCGTCACAGGATATATATATATATATATATATATATATATATTATATATATATATATATATATATATAGTTACTGGGGCTAAAAGAACACTAACAAAGCTACAGATGTGATTTTTCGAAGCAAAAAAAATCGAATTGACCTCAGGTTCTTCCTTAGAGCCAAGAACCGGGTTGGATTCCCTAGAACTTAGGTTCTCCTTAGAGCCAAGAACCGGGTTGGATTCCCTTGAACTTAGGTTCTCCTTAGAGCCAAGAACTGGATAGGATTCTAGAACTTAGGTTCTCACTGAGCCAAGAACTGGGCTGATTCCCTAGAACATAAGATCTTCTTAGGGCCAAGAACAGGGATGGATTCCCTTGAACTTAGGTTCTCCTTAGAGCCAAGAACTGGGTAGGATTCCCTAGAACTTAAGTTCTTCTTAACTTAGGTTCTCCTTAGAGCCAAGAACTGGGTAGGATTCCCTAGAACTTAAGTTCTTCTTAGGGCCAAGAACCGGGTTGCATTCCCTAGAACTTAGGTTCTTCCTTAGGGCCAAGAACCGGGTTGGATTCCCTAGAACTTAGGTTCTCCTTAGAGCCAAGAACAGGGTTGGATTCCCTTGAACTTAGGTTCTCCTTAGAGCCAAGAACTGGATAGGATTCCTAGAACTTAGGTTCTCACTGGAGCCAAGAACTGGGCTGGATTCCCTAGAACTTAAGTTCTTCTTAGGGCCAAGAACGGGGTTGGATTCCCTAGAACTTAGGTTCTCCTTAGAGCCAAGAACCGGGTTGGATTCCTTGAACTTAGGTTCTCCTTAGAGCCAAGAACCGAGTTGGATTCCTAGAACTTAGGTTCTCCTTAGAGCCAAGAACCGGGTTGGATTCCCTAGAACTTAGGTTCTCCTTAGAGCCAAGAACTGGATAGGATTCCAAGAACTTAGGTTCTCCTTAGAGCCAAGAACTGGGCTGGATTCCCTAGAACTTAAGTTCTTCTTAGGGCCAAGAACAGGGTAGGATTCCTAGAACTTAGGTTCTCACTGGAGCCAAGAACTGGGCTGTATTCCTTAGAACTTAGGTTCTCCTTAGAGCCAAGGACTGGGTAGGATTCCCTATAACTTAGGTTCTCCTTAGAGCCAAGAACTGGATAGGATTCCTAGAACTTAGGTTCTCACTGGAGCCAAGAACTGGGCTGGATTCCCTAGAACTTAAGTTCTTCTTAGGGCCAAGAACCGGGTTGGATTCCCTAGAACTTAGGTTCTCCTTAGAGCCAAGAACTGGATAGGATTCCTAGAACTTAGGTTCTCACTGGAGCCAAGAACTGGGCTGGATTCCCTAGAACTTAAGTTCTTCTTAGGGCCAAGAACTGGGTTGGATTCCCTAGAACTTAGGCTCTCCTTAGAGCCAAGAACTGGATAGGATTCCTAGAACTTAGGTTCTTACTGGAGCCAAGAACTGGGCTGGATTCCCAAGAACTTAAATTCTCCTTAGGGCCAAGAACTGGGTTGGATTCGGTAGAACCGGGTTGGATTCCAGTGTTTACCTGGTGTACCTTTAATGTACCGTGTGCCACAGCGTACCGGGCCAGCTGGTATGACGTACTGTCCGCTTACTTACTGAATATTAAGCCATTTACATTGGTGTGTCGTGTGCCTGTTTACTGAATAGCAGGCCATTTACATTGGTGTGTCGTGTGCCTGCGTACTAAATGTCAAGCCATTTACATTGGTGTGTCGTGTGCCTGCGTACTAAATGTCAAGCCATTTACATTGGTGTGTCGTGTGCCTGCGTGCTGAATATCAAGCCATTTACGTTGATGTGTCGTCTGCCTGCTTACTGAATATCAGGCCATTTACTTTGATGTGTCGTGTACCTGCTTACTGAATACCAGGCCATTTACATTGGTGTGTCGTGTACCTGCTTACTAAATATGAGGCCATTTACATTGGTGTGTCGTGTACCTGCTTACTAAATATGAGGCCATTTACATAGGTGTGTCGTGTGCCTGCGTACTGAATATCAAGCCATTTACGTTCATGTGTCGTCTGCCTCCTTACTGAATATCAGGCCATTTACATAGGTGTGTCGTGTGCCTGCTTACTGAATATCAGGCCATTTACGTTGGTGTATCGTGTGCCTGTTTACAGAATATCAGGGCACTTGCTTTACCTAATATCTACCTGCTTACCAAATATCAAACCACTTGCTTTACCAAATCGTCTACCTGCTTAGTAGGTATCTACTTACTTGCGTTACTGTATGGCGTGACTGCGTACCAAGGCACACGCGCTCTGCTGCCCCAGTGCGTCAAGTTAAGGCCTCCCCTGCCTCAGGAGAGACCCTCAGGTGTCATATCTACGATGGCTGCGTCTGTTCTGACTGTTGATCGTTAACGTAGCCGTTGAGAACAACAGGGAGGCTCAGGGTGTGAGTGAGAGAGCCACAGGAGGAATAACGGTTCAACAGACACAGCAACAGAACTTCGGGAACTATGACTGTTGGATAGATGTTTAGAAAAGAAAAGAGAACGGGTTGATCGGTAACATATTAATGCGTCTGTTGTGGCTGGTGATTGTGAGCGTAGCCGTTGAGAACAACAGGAAGGCTCAGGGTGTGAGTGAGAGAGCCACTGGAGGAGTAACGGTTCAACAGACACAGCAACAGAACTTCAGGAACTATGATTACAGATTAGATATTAAAAAAAACGGTAAAAAATACAACTTGATCGGTGATAATAGGAATATTGTGTTGAAATATACATTTAGAAGGTAACGCCCACCACAGCAGAACACACGTTCCATTAACATCATAACAGTCGTGGGCGGGAACGTTCCCTGGAACGGCAGAGCGAGACGGGAGGAGGAGGAGGAGGGAACAGCCACCCTCGGGAGACAACAGGAGGCCCATAACACGGCCGCGTAATCATTGAAAAACAACAGACACGTACGAGTCAACAACAGAGCAATCCGGGGCGGTTGGAGGGAGAGATATGGAGTCTGACTTACCCAGGCAGTAATTGGGTCGTGCAGATATTATCACCCGGGGGAGAGAGGCAGCGAGGATTTGACGTAAGCGAAAAATAGAGACGTGAATACGGACCTTGCCCTTCACGGGTCGCCCTGGGTCGACCCCGTAGGTTGGAGGCAGTCGGTCCACAGTCAAGCCAGCTGTTCATCCACCCCTAGGGGTTGGTCGATAAAATAGGCACCTGCTCAGGCTAGGATATGTATATATATATATATATATATATATATATATATATATATATATATATATATATATATATATGTATATGTATATATATATATATATGTATATATATATATATATATATATATATATATATATATATATATATATATATATATATATATATATATATATATATCTTTTCTTTCTTTCAAACTATTCGCCATTTCCCGCATTAGCGAGGTAGCGTTAAGAACAGAGGACTGGGCCTTGAGGGAATACCCTCACCTGGCCCAATTCTCTGTTCCTTCTTTTGGAAAATTAAAAAAAAAAAAACGAGAGGGGAGGATTTCCAGCCCCCCGCTCCCTCCCCTTTCAGTCGCCTTCTACGACACGCAGGGAATACGTGGGAAGTATTCTTTCTCCCCTATCCCCAGGGATAATATATATATATATATATATATATATATATATATATATATATATATATATATATATATATATATATATATATATATATATATTCCTATGAGTCCACGGGGAAAATGAAACACGAAACACGTCCTAGCTTCGTCTCTTCGATGTATATCAACTGACTGTTATATTTCTCTCTTGTGTTTCCCCTGATGATGTGATTATTACACGAAAGTGCACTTGGGAACTTTTCGTGTTTCAGTTTCCCCGTGGACTCATAGGAATATCTTGATCACGCGCAAAAATTGTGATCCTTTCTAATATATATATATATATATATATATATATATATATATAGTGCTAATGGGATGGCATTGATTAGGGCCTCTGCTAAGAAAAAAAAGATGTTAAGAGTTAGAGCTACGTTAGAGCATTTGTTAGAACCGACTCTTGACATAGGCCAGTGGAGGCCACCCCCCCCCCCCACACACACACAGACACACACACACACACACACACACACACACACACACACACACACCAGAGAAATATGGGAACAGCA
Organism: Panulirus ornatus; assembly: GCF_036320965.1. Lineage (NCBI taxonomy): Eukaryota > Metazoa > Arthropoda > Malacostraca > Decapoda > Palinuridae > Panulirus > Panulirus ornatus. Next base: position 7,881,951 of record NC_092294.1, on the reverse strand, counting down.
ACAGAACTGTTAGAGAGGCAACAGCAGAACGATCTCTGAAGATGATAGAACTGATAACGAGGCAGCAGCGAAATGATGAAGTCAAAGGATAGAAAAAAAGAGAAAAAAGATAGAGCAATTAATCAAGCAACAGAAAGGCTGGAAGGTAAATAGACCCAAAGGAGCAGTAACGGATCTGTTTAGGAGGGAAACAAACGGGAATACTCTTTACGCTGATGTAATGACAGAGTTTGAGAATGACAACAGATGAAAGTATACGAGTACAATATCTAATAACAGAGGAGCGGATACAATACCATCCAACGGGCAATAACAGATATATGAATATGGTAACATGCAATAACAGAAATGTGAAGATGATAACAGATGCAATAACAGAAATGTGAAGATGACAACAGATGCAATAACAGAAATGTGAAGATGACAACAGATGCAATAACAGAAATGTGAAGATGACAACAGAACCCGGAAAAAAAGGGAAAAAAGTATGCGAATGGAAAAACAGCTTATTAGCATAGTAATAGGGTTATAGGAAATGATAATAGCCATTGTAACATCGTCTTAATACAGGGTTATAGGAGATAATAGAGCCATTGTCACATTGTCTTAATACAAGGTTATTGAAGATGATAATAGAGCCATTGTAACATTGTCGTAATACAGGGTTATAGGAGATAATAGAGCCATTGTAACATTGTCTTAATACAGGGTTATAGGAGATAATAGAGCCATTGTAACATTGTCTTAATACAGGGTTATAGGAGATAATAGAGCCATTGTAACATTGTCTTAATACAGGGTTATAGGAGATAATAGAGCCATTGTAACATTGTCTTAATACAGGGTTATAGGAGATGATAGAGCCATTGTTGTCTTAATACAGGGTTATAGGAGATGATAGAGCCATTGTAACATTGTCTTAATACAGGGTTATAGGAGATAATAGAGCCATTGTAACATTGTCTTAATACAGGGTTATAGGAGATGATAGAGCCATTGTTGTCTTAATACAGGGTTATAGGAGATAATAGAGCCATTGTAACATTGTCTTAATACAGGGTTATAGGAGATAATAGAGCCATTGTAACATTGTCTTAATACAGGGTTATAGGAGATAATAGAGCCATTGTAACATTGTCTTAATACAGGGTTATAGGAGATAATAGAGCCATTGTAACATTGTCTTAATACAGGGTTATAGGAGATGATAGAGCCATTGTTGTCTTAATACAGGGTTATAGGAGATAATAGAGCCATTGTAACATTGTCTTAATACAGGGTTATAGGAGATAATAGAGCCATTGTAACATTGTCTTAATACAGGGTTATAGGAGATGATAGAGCCATTGTAACATTGTCTTAATACAGGGTTATAGGAGATGATAGAGCCATTGTTGTCTTAATACAGGGTTATAGGAGATGATAGAGCCATTGTCACGTTGTTTTATTACAGGGTTATAGGAGATAATGATAGAGCCATTGTCATATTGTTTTATTACATGGTTATAGGAGATAATAGAGCCATTGTAACATTGTCTTAATACAGGGTTATAGGAGATGATAGAGCCATTGTCACGTTGTTTTATTACAGCGTTATAGGAGATAATGATAGAGCCATTGTCATATTGTTTTATTACATGGTTATAGGAGATAATAGAGCCATTGTAACATTGTCTTAATACAGGGTTATAGGAGATGATAGAGCCATTGTCACATTGTCCTGATACAGTATTTATCCTACCAGCAAACAAGCAGTTATGGATAGAAGAACAGATTAAGAATATAGAGAGGTCAAATAACCACACAATCAATGAGATATTTTATATATATATATATATATATATATATATATATATATATATATATATATATATATATATATATATATATATATATTCTTCTTCTTCATACTATTCGCCATTTCCCGCATTAGCGAGGTAGCGTTAAGAACAGAGGACTGGGCCTTAGAGGGAACAGCCTCTTATTTATATATATATATATATATATATATATATATATATATATATATATATATATATATATATATATATATATATATAAGGTGTAAGGACGGGTACTGGTGTACCACAAAGTCAACCAGAGCCGTAGCCAAAACACAGACGAGACGCCCAACTCAGAGGTCCAGTGATAGAGTCAAGCAGTTACTCCGCCACAGAGAAGAGCGAGATACAGAAACGGTGGATTGAACTGTGCAACCGTTGCAGACCTTATAGTATCGTGTGTAGCTTAAGAATGAAAGGGACTAGGACAGAAGGACATAGAGAAGACCCGATAGCTATAGCACACTCGCGAGATCTGTACCATATGATTACGGAGGACGATGTGGAAACTAACGAAGTCGGGAGGTCGCTTACAGTCCCACATGAACAGAAACAGTAACGTAGCCACAACAGAGTAACGGTCAGCAACAGAGAGGCACAGATATGGAAGACAGACTGGGACTATAACACAGCTGCGGGTCCAGTAACACAGCAGGGAAGGCCAGGATAGAACAGCGGAAGCGGAGAACAGATTCCCAGGAACGGTAACCGATGAACAAGAACACCATAGCTCTAAAGACAGTAATTGGGCTGTTGCGCTGTTAGGTTAACAGATTGGGTAACAGTGTAACAGGGAAGAACTCACTTGAGGAGTAACATAGCCATGGCTTTTGGGGCGAACAGTCATCAGTGCAGGTAGGGACATTTAGCCATACAAAAGTGGGATAAACCAAGGAGACAGTGGGATAAACCACGGAGACTGGGATAAACCACGGAGACTGGGATAAACCACAGAGGCAGTGGAATAAACCAAGGAGACAGTGGGATAAACCACGGAGACTGGGATAAACCACAGAGGCAGTGGGATAAACCACGGAGACTGTAGGATAAACCACAGAGCCAGTGGGATAAACCACGGAAACTGGGATAAACCAAGGAGACAGTGAGATAAACTACGGAGACAGTGGGATAAACCACAGAGGCAGTGGGATAAACCACGGAAACTGGGATCAACCACGGAGACAGTGGGATAAACCACGGAGACAGTGGGATAGACCACGGAAACTGGGATAAACCACGGAAACTGGGATAAACCACGGAGACAGTGGGATAAACCACGGAGACAGTGGGGTAAACCACGGGGACAGCGGGATAAACCACGGAGACTGGGATACACCAAGGAGACTGTAGGATAAACCACAGAGACAGCGGGATGAATCACGGAGGCAGTAGGATAAACCACGGAGACTGGGATAAACCACAGAGGCAGTGGGATAAACCACGGAAACTGGGATAAACCACGGAGGCAGCGGGATAAACCACACGCATAATAAACCACAGGGACGAAGAAATAACAGGTACAATGACTTGGTTTTGAAGTTCATAGAAGTGAGGGTGTGTTCCGTCAGGCATGTGTTGTTGGTGTGAGAGATGTCTCGTAGATTAATGTGCCAGCCTCTCTTGTCGTCTCATACAAGACATCCTTCATTTTCTATTTTATCTTAATTATATTTTCTATTTTATCTTAATTATCTGTTAGTCCCTTGCTGAAACAGGTGTCGACAAATCTGTACGAGAAAATTTCGTAGATATAACGTATTTCTTCCTTTTATTTTTTCTATTTTCGTTATCATATCACATGACTGTGTTTTACTTGGGTGTGTTGATTAATGATAATCACCCATTTAATGGCGATTATCATAAATATGGCCAGCACCCTTGAGCACGACGGAACGACCCTTGGCTGATAATTAGCCTTTCTAACAATGATTAACCATCAGTCATTTTAGCCACTTCAGTACGACAGTAGAGTTGATAATCACCCTTGCTAACATTGTGATAATCACCCTTTCTAACATTGATTATCACAAATCATTTTAGCCACTTGAGTACAACAGTGCGATCTTGGGATGATAATCACTTTCTAATCATGATTATCACAAGTCATTTTAGCCACTTCAGTACAACAGTGCGATCTTGGGATGATAATCACTTTCTAATCATGATTATCACAAATCATTTTAGCCACTTCAGTACAACAGTGCGATCTTGGGATGATAATCACTTTCTAATCATGATTATCACATATCATTTTAGCCACTTGAGTACAACAGTGCGATCTTGAGATGATAATCACTTTCTAATCATGATTATCACATATCATTTTAGTCACTTCAGTACAACAGTGCGATCTTGGGAAGATAATCACTTTCTAATCATGATTATCACATATCATTTTAGCCACTTGAGTACAACAGTGCGATCTTGGGATGATAATCACTTTCTAATCATGATTATCACATATCATTTTAGCCACTTGAGTACAACAGTGCGATCTTGGGATGATAATCACTTTCTAATCATGATTATCACAAATCATTTTAGCCACTTCAGTACAACAGTGCGATCTTGGGATGATAATCACTTTCTAATCATGATTATCACAAGTCATTTTAGCCACTTCAGTACAACAGTGCGATCTTGGGATGATAATCACTTTCTAATCATGATTATCACATATCATTTTAGCCACTTCAGTACGACGGTGCGACCTTTGGTTACGATGGCCTGGACCTTTTGACCTTACTTAAGGGTCAGGTCAAGGCTTAAGTCCTCATACCCAAAGGTCGTACCGTCGTGCTCACAGAACGCATCATCGTGCTGCTGGACTGTGTACCGTCGTGCTCACTGTCCGTACCCTCGTGTTTAAGGTCTGCACCCTCATGCTCAAAATCCGTACCCTAGTGCTCAATGGCCGTACCCTAGTGCTCAGTGGCCGTACCCTCCTGCTCAGTGGCCGTACCCTCCTGCTTAATGGTCGTACCCTCCTGCTCAGTGGCCGTACCTTTGTGCTCAATGGCCGTACCCTCCTGCTCAATGGCCGTACCCTCCTGCTCAATGGCCGTACCCTCCTGCTCAATGGCCGTACCTTTGTGCTCAAGGGCCGTACCGTCGAGCTTTAGGAACGCATCGTCATGCTACAGGACCATACACTCGTGCCCATTGACCGTACCGTCGTGCTCCAGGACCGTACCGTCGTGCTCAAGGACCGTACCGTCATTCTCAAGGACCGTACCGTCGTGCTCCAGGACCATACCGTCGTGTTCAAGGACCGTACCGTCGTGCTCAAGGACCGTACCGTCGTTCTCAAGGACCGTACCGTCGTGATCCAGGACCGTACCGTCGTGCTCAAGGACCGTACCGTCGTGCTCAAGGACCGTACAGTCGTGCTCAAGGACCGTACCGTCGTGCTCAAGAACCGTACCTCCGTGCTCAAGAACTGTACCGTTGTGTTCAAGGACCGTACCGTCGTGCTCAAGGACCGTACCGTCGTTCTCAAGAGCCGTACCGTCGTGCTCAAGGATCGTACCGTCGTGCTCAAGGACCGTACCGTCGTGCTCAAGAACCGTACCTCCGTGCTCAAGAACTGTACCGTTGTGTTCAAGGACCGTACCGTCGTGCCCAAGGACCCTACCGTCGTGTTCAAGGACCGTACCGTCATGCTCATTAACCGTACCGCCATGCTCATTTACCGTACCGTCTTGCTCAAGGACCGTACCGTCGTGCTCAAGGACCATACCGTCGTGCTCAAGGACCGTACCTCCGTGCTCAAGAACCGTACCGTCGTGTTCAAGTACCGTACCATCGTACTCAAGAACTGTACCGTCGTGTTCAAGGACCGCACCGTCGTGCTGAAGGACCGTACCTGTGCCCAAGAACCGTACCGTCGTGTTCAAGGACCGTACCGTCGTGCTCAGGGACCGTGCCCCCATGCTCAAGGACCCTACCGTCGTGTTCAAGGGCCGTACCGTCGTGCTCAAGGACCGTATCGTCGTGCTCAGGTACCCTACCGTCGTGTTCAAGGGCCGTACCGTCGTGCTCAAGGACCGTACCGTTGTGTTCAAGGACCGTACCGTCGTGCTCAAGGACCGTACCGTCGTGCTCAAGAACCGTACCTCCGTGCTCAAGAACTGTACCGTTGTGTTCAAGGACCGTACCGTTGTGTTCAAGGACCGTACCGTCGTGTTCAAGGGCCGCACCGTCGTGCTCAAGGACCGTACCGCCGTGCTCAGGTACCGTACCGTCTTGTTCAAGGGCCGCACCGTCATACTTCAGGGATCACAAGTTCCTGTCCTTAGACAGCGATGAAAAGTAAGCGCTGCTTGGGAGATGATCCCTGACCCCCCACACACGACACACCACTCCGGCTGGCCAAGCCATTTCACGGAGCTCGGACGGACACAGTCACTTACGCGACGAGTAGCATGCCAGGCAGGCGGCCCCGGCCCGAAACAGGTCGTCGATCGATCGATTATCGAGCGATCTCGAAGCAAACACGACCTTCCACGGATGTCATCGTGCGGACGCCGCTCCTGGTGTCGTCAGTAATGGCACTAAGTAATGACAGGGTGGAGGGCAGACGCCCATTTTCTCGTGTATTTTTTTGTTTCTCACAAATATGGAAGACGATTAATAAAAGGGATACGATGAACAAAGTCTTGCCCGTGGTGTGATTAATTCTTTGTCAGCATCTTCTTCTGTTACAGTTGGATCAAATTTTCTGTATGTGATCTACGAAAGGGAATGTAGATTTCAAGTTTGATAGACCTGGCGGGGTCTTGTGGAGGTCTTACTCCTTGGGGAGAGGCAGTAGAGGAAAGGAAGGAAGACCTGTGGCGAAGCATGAATCCCTGGATGGATTCAAGTGAGTAAGATTTCTGTGGACAGTTGTGGGAGAGCAGCAACCCCTCCACCCTCCCGTCACCACAGAAGCTGGGGAGAGAATTATTGGTTTAGTTATGTGCCCAATACTTCCCGATCAGCAGTTCTCCCCTCCGTCGTCTCGTATTGCCTCATATGCACGATGGGTCGCCGTGCCGCCCTTACTGCTGTTGGATCTCGTTACCATTGAGCCAGCAAGCGTCCAGGTGAGGCGTTGGGATGGCCACCAGCGGAACGCAGAGGTCCAAGTCCAGTAGCTCATTAATGGCAGCGTCGCCTAACAACACCGGACGCGAAAAAGCAAGAGTGAAAACGTGATTTCTTGAGGGAGTATTGAAATAACACGTTGAACACAATCTGTGCTTATATTCACATTTTTTAAAGTTATTTTTCTGCACTTGCGAAACAAGGAGACCTTTATAGTGATCACTTTGCTTATTTTTTTTTTTCTTGTTGCTCGTAGTTCCGTCGATCACGCCATCGTCCACAAGTGGCACGCAAATATTTCGAGTGATCCCCTGGGCTAACTCCTCATCCTCCTCCCCCCCAAACTCCACTTCTCTCCCCCGTCGGAACCTGACGGTCTTCCATTGCACGCCCGTGGAGGAGGTTCCTGCTGCTGTCCAAGTTACGGTCCCGTCTGCCGCTCGGTTATGAGGAAGCCGTAGCAACGTCCTCCTCCCCCCGTCGCAAAACAGCGTTGAAGTACTACGACCACGGGAGACGCCTTCCCTGTTCGCTTCTCGCAATACATTGTCCTTCCTTTAAGGCATCGTAGAATATCGCACGTTAACGATCGTCCTTTCGTAACCAGATGATGAAAAGGGGAAGGTATTTATCGTATTTCGTGAACATACATAAGGCACGAATGATGATGGTTGAGGAGTGTTTTTGATGTTTGAAACATTTATGATCGATGTATCAACGTCTCCACCTCGTAGATGGAATGGCCATGTTTTGCAGGTTTTTGGAAAATAGATCAACGCTGGAGGATCGTGTCGTGGATGTGCACACGGCCATACAAGTTGTCAGTTGTACGTACCTCGAGAACCTGAGCAGTAATGTGTTCGCTGGGCTGGTGCCATATATTTTTTTTTTGAAATGACAACGATTAGAAAATTCGCACCAGAAATACGTCTTGTTGAAAGGTTGCTAATTAAACTGGACATGATAATTAGACTTAATTATCATGGAAGTAGAGAGAAATGGTGGGTGGTGGTGGTGGCCGAAAGTTGCAGCGGCCCCTCCCCCCCGAAGTGAGTGTTGGCCAGAGCCATCTGTTGGCGGCGGCCGGCAGTACTGTTGTGGCGGAAAGTTGGCCGTGACGTCACACCAAACTCTTGGCGCACGTGTGTTGAGATACAGGGAGAGGAGGGGCGTAGGGTAGTGTAGAGTGGGTACAGGTTGGCCCTCCACCCTCGTGGAGGGGCGCGGGGGAAGAAGGGAGGAGTGAGAACGAGGAGGAGGGAGGAGGTGGTGTGGTGTGGTGGTGGTGGTGGAGGAAGAAGAGGAGGAGGAAGGTGATCGATACCAGAGTGAGAGTGATTTCCCGATGAGTTTCGCTCCGCGTGGAAATGTTACGCTCTCTGCGGTGGATTGCCAATTGCGGGCTGATTTATGACTATTTACTTCTCCCTTGCTTTACTAGATGATGGAGGCGATGTTGCGCCGGCTACACACGTAGGGGAATAACAAATGAACTTGCCCCGCTCCACCTCACCAAGGTGAGAAGATCCTGGCGATTCAAAGCGACTCCCTTGAAACAACGAAGTATGAAGGTTGACAGGAATAGGTGCCTTTCTGCGGGCGAAATGAGGGAGGCAAGACAGCAAGGGGAAGGGACCGGAGGGGGGGAGGTGGCGGAGGAGGAGGGACGAGTCCACGATGAGGGGAGAGGGTGTACACGGAGGAGGGAGGTGGGGGGTGAGCTGTGTGTGTGTGTGTGTGTGTGTGTGTGAGGGGGGAGGGATCGGTCGTTGGGGGGGAGGGTGGGTGTGGGGGAGTGCTGGGTAAGGATGCCTGGGATGAAGTTATTGCATAGCTGTTTATTTCCCAGCCAGTCTAGTTGCTCGCGGGCCTCAGTGTCGGGCAGACGTGTACTGCTCTTACCCCCGCCACCGCCCAGCCTCGCGCGCACCCAGACCCATCATCGCCACCACCCTCGCCAAGCCCAAGGCAGACCCCAGCACTTCTCGTTTCTACGGATAATTTTCTTTAACTCTTTTCTGAAATCTTGGCGAGGTGCGCGTTTTGGGGAACTGTTGCACCTTGTCGTGATAGATGAAACTCTGTACTTGGAAGGTGTTTGGTGGAGACAGAGGAGGAGCGCGACACATTTTGACTGCTACGAAATTTTTGTGTTTCTTCTGAAGTTAGTGGCTCAAAGTTTAACCATACTCGCCTCGCCATCGTGCCACATCGTTAGTTTGCCTTGTGGGAACGGGACTTCAGCCAACAAGATATTGATGAAGATTAATGTTTATCTTCCCCCGAGCTGAAAATTTTGTCTTGGAGGAGTATTGAGGATCGGCGGTGATCAAGCAATCTTCCTCATGTTAGCACTGGAAAATCCCATGGATTTGTTTCACGTAAGTTAATCCACTACACTCGTTGTGTGTACCTACGTCTGTACTGCCGTCTGAATTAACAGTGAAAGCAGTGAAATATTTGTTTGTGTGTTTTAGTGTTTTTTTTAATACATCGTTATTTTTTTTCTATTACTGGTGTTATAAATGATTTATATATACTCACGTGCGGTAAACTCAGTGTATGTATGTTCGAGTTTGTCCCAGTGGTGTCTTAGGTTCATAGTGGGGCGCGAGAGTATAGCCATTCGTCAGTTTGTTGTGACTGTTATCAGCGTGTTATCAGCAGTGGCCCCGTCGCTGTGTATTGGCTATAAACACGACCCTTGTGTGTGCAGTCGTTAGTATTGTGCGTGGAGAGGGGGTGTAGGCTGGCGGGGGGGTAAGTTCTTACCATTCTTTGGACTGGATTGTAATGATAAGATAACAGTAACGTTTTTATTTCATTGCTCTGTTGACGGCGTGTGCATCATCATGAATTTGCTTGTGCTTCAGGTTTGTGGAGCGAGTTAGGCTGAAAGCACTGGGGGAGACGTGAGCCGGAATTAGCCTAGCTGTTAAGTTTTCTGTTGTTTGTTTATTCCGAGCCTCGTCTTTCCTGGACATGCTCAAGATTAAGGCGATGGTGGATAAACGGTTAGACATTTGCCCACGGGTCGTACGGGTGTGTAAGCTGGCGTGAGTGGAAGTGACGGTGAAGTCTGCGTCCCCGCACCGGTGCAGGTGTGACGATGTGACGGTAGTTGAACGAGGTGTCTCAATGTGGCTGACTCTCTGTTACACCCTGCGTAATCCCTGTTCATTTATTGGTAATATTTAATTATCAGTTGATTTTAGATTCGTGCTCAGTTTTTGACGTTAAGTATTTTTAAGAATTATGTTCGTCACTGAATCGAATTTCCTCCGTTACTAATATTGTTTCTCTCTCCACAGCAGCAACACCAGCAGCTGGCGGAGTTGGGTCGGAAACAGCTGGAGCAGATCCTGCAGCAGCTTCAGGAGCAGCTGCAGGTCAACCTCATCCAACAGACACAGCTCATGCAGACGCCGGACAAGGTGAGGCAGTTGATCTTAACTCACACACGGCGCGTCCTCCTCCAGATCTGGAGTGGCGGTGTTAAGTCAGAGATGTTTCACTCGTAGCTTTCACTTGTGCTCTTGTGATTATTGAAGTATTAATCACACCATGAGTATGATTCATAAGTACGTGCTGTTAAATGAGGTATTTTATTTATTCAATAGAGCGCCATTCCTTGAAAATTTTGAGTTCGCATTAAGGGCTTTTATACTTTGCGTTAGGGTCAAGTATGAATGACTTTTGGTGTAAAGATGATATTGCTCATTTATAAACATCTTTCTTCGGGCATCCACACGTAGACTGGGGACGAATGCGCAAATTTCACGACAGATATTGTACTTTATAGAAACTATATCAGTTCGTAAACCGGAGGAGACTCTTGCCTTAGAAATGATCTTGTGGGGAGAAAAGAAATAATTGTTTCACATACTTTATGAGCATCGCTTCGTAAAAGTGCCCTTGTCAACTTGCCTGAGGAAAAAAAAAAAAAAAAAAAACGGACGCCGAGTTAGCTGGGCACTTACCTACGGGAGGTGGCCCACGTCATAACATCAACGTGTGCCAGTTAAGACTCTGTGCGGCCAACCGACCCTGACGGACGGAGGTGTAGCGCGCGACACAGTACATGAGGAGGTGTTCAGTACTGGCAGGGGAGAGAACGCCACCGCCGCGGCGGGGCCGTTCCCAGCCGTTTGTGTACGTTCAATCCCTGTTTACACACAGCACTCGCTCCCCCCCACGCAATGAGGGTTCATACGGAGGCGGTATGGGTGATCAGGTCTGCTCTTGGAAACCGTTGATATATATATATATATATATATATATATATATATATATATATATATATATATATATATATATATATATATATATCGGTGTGTAGATAGTCATGATATATATGATGTATATAGTTCCCATTTAATGAGGAAGTCCACGAGTGTAGAACACCCTCCGACCTCGGTAAAAATAGGTAGTTGATAAATATTGTCATTTTCACCCACCCTTTATCACGTATTTGGCTGGCAGCGTCTCATGTTTGCGCTGGTAAGTCAGGAATTTTTTTTTTTTCTTTTTTTTTATATTTTGGATCGATCTCCTTTCGTATTCGGAAGCACGCCCGTCAGGGACGTGCCTTCGGACGTAGCATTAGCGAACGAGCGCGCACTTCGGACGTAGCATTAGCGAACCAGCGCGCATGTGCGGAGGAAGGCGTCTTGAACTACCTACCCCCGTTCA
>NC_092294.1:7850330-7867830 GCF_036320965.1 Panulirus ornatus | reverse complement strand
AGACACCTATTCCATAAAGCCCGAGCAATATTTGTTATTCTCACCAATAGAGCTCTTGCATCTAATCTACATGCTTAATAGAGCCCTCGCGAATGTTTTCCTGCCAATAGAGTTCTGTAGAGTCATATGTACCTGTTCTAAATCCCAAGCGAATATTTTTTTCCTGCACGATAGAGCGTTATCGAATATTGTCTTATCTGCTTCATATAGAGCCATGGCGAATCCTTCCTCCCGCGCGGTAGAGCGCTGTCGAATCTTATCCTCCTGCTTCATAGAGTCCTAGTGAATCTTTCCTCCCTGACCCATAGAGGAATAGAAGATTTAGCCGTTTTCTTCGTGATGTGATAGAGCAGTAGCGAATACCGTTCTCTCCCCGCACCATAGAGTCTCAAGGGATGCCATTTGCTCTTCCCTGCCGTATAGAGTGCGAGTGTTTTCTACCCGCCTGGCAGAACATTAACAAATGCAGTTTTCTCCCGTGCATCCCCGGGGAACGTGGTGAACGTCACCCTTCCCTGTTTTCTCCTCTCTCTCTCTCTCTCTCTCTCTCTCTCTCTCTCTCTCTCTCTCTCTCTCTCTCTCTCTCTCTCCGGGAGCGGCGGACAAGGTCTCTGTTTTCTGGGCCCAGTAGAGCACAACATTGTTCTTTTGTGGTCTTGGAAGCACTGTCAGAGAACGTGTTCTCGCCACCTTGAAGTCCTGGAGAACGTTTTGGCTCCGTAGAGCGAGGGAACGTGTCTTCCCTCCGTATGTATAGTCCTAGGGAACGTGTCTTCCCTCCGTATGTATAGTCCTAGAGAACGTGTCTTCCCTCCGTATGTATACTCCTAGGGAACGTTTCCTCCCTCCGTATGTATAGTCCTAGGGAACGTGTCTTCCCTCCGTATGTATAGTCCTAGGGAACGTGTCTTCCCTCCGTATGTATAGTCCTAGGGAACGTGTCTTCCCTCCGTATGTATAGTCCTAGGGAACATGTCTTCCCTCCGTATGTATAGTCCTAGGGAACGTGTCTTCCCTCCGTATGTATAGTCCTAGGGAACGTGTCTTCCCTCCGTATGTATAGTCCTAGGGAACGTGTCTTCCCTCCGTATGTATAGTCCTAGGGAACGTGTCTTCCCTCCGTATGTATAGTCCTAGGGAACGTGTCTTCCCTCCGTATGTATAGTCCTAGGGAACGTGTCTTCCCTCCGTATGTATAGTCCTAGGGAACGTGTCTTCCCTCCGTATGTATAGTCCTAGGGAACGTGTCTTCCCTCCGTATGTATAGTCCTACGGAACGTGTCTTCCCTCCGTATGTATAGTCCTAGGGAACGTGTCTTCCCTCCGTATGTATAGTCCTAGGGAACGTGTCTTCCCTCCGTATGTATATTACTAGGGAACGTGTCTTCCCTCCATATATATAGTCTTAGGGAACGTGTCTTCCCTCCGTATGTATAGTCCTAGGGAACGTGTCTTCCCTCCGTTTGTATATTACTAGGGAACGTGTCTTCCCTCCGTATGTATATTACTAGGGAACGTGTCTTCCCTCTGTATGTATAGTCCTAGGGAACGTGTCTTCCCTCCGTATGTATAGTCCTAGGGAACGTGTCCTCCCTCCGTATATATAGTCCTAGGGAACGTGTCCTCCCTCCGTATGTATAGTCCTAGTGAACGTGTCCTCCCTCCGCATGTATAGTCCTAGGGAACGTGTCTTCCCTATGTATGTATAGTCCTGGGGAACGTGTCTTACCTCCGTATGTATAGTCCTAGGGAACGTGTCTTCTCTCCGTATGTATAGTCCTAGGGAACGTGTCTTCTCCGTATGTATAGTGCTAGGGAACGTGTCTTCTCTCTGTATGTATAGTCCTAGGGAACGTGTCTTCCCTCCGTATGTATAGTCCTAGGGAACGTGTCTTCCCTCCGTATACATAGTCCTAGGGAACGTGTCTTCCCTCCGTATGTATAGTCCTAAGGAACGTGTCTTCCCTCCGTATGTATAGTCCTAGGGAACGTGTCTATCCTCCGTATGTATAGTCCTAGGGAACGTGTCTTCCCTCCGTATGTATAGTCCTAGAGAACGTGTCCTCCCTCCGTATATATAGTCCTAGGGAACGTGTCCTCCCTCCGTATGTATAGTCCTAGGGAACGTGTCCTCTCCGTATGTATAGTCCAAGGGAACGTATCTTCCCTCCGTATGTATAGTCGTAGAGAACGTGTCTTCCCTCCGTATGTTTAGTCCTAGGGAACGTGTCTTCCCTCCGTATGTATAGTCCTAGGGAACGTGTCTATCCTCCGTATGTATAGTCCTAGGGAACGTGTCTTCCCTCCGTATGTATAGTCCTAGGGAACGTGTCTTCCCTCCGTATGTATAGTCCTAGGGAACGTGTCTTCCCTCCGTATGTATAGTCCTAGAGAACGTGTCTATCCTCCGTATGTATAGTCCTAGGGAACGTGTCTTCCCTCCGTATGTATAGTCCTAGGGAACGTGTCTTCCGTCCCTGGAGTGGTGGAGAACGATGGGATCCACTTTGTTGAACGTTAGAGATCGTAGTTCTGCCTCCTTGAATACTAGAGAACGTTTCTTTGGTCTTCGTTGAACGCTGTGGAACGTTTGTCGTCTTGCCGTCTCGTTCGTCGCTAAAGAACGTTATGGTTTCGACGCCCCCGGGAGGATGAGAAAGCATTTTAGCATTTCGTAAAGAACGTTTGGATGACCTTTCCCGATGGAATATTAGAGAACGTTATTGTATGGATCTTCCTCAGAGCGCTAAAGAACATTAGAAACCCCGCAATGTGAGGCGCTAGAGAACAGGTAAGATTCCCACGTACATGTGGTGCTAGAGAACAGTAGAAACTCCCGCTACATGCGGCGGTAGATGCCTGTAGAAACCCTGACGACATGGGTGCTAGAGAACAGTATAAACTCGCTGCATGGACGCTAGAGAACTAAAATCTCCCTCTAATGGGGCTCTAGAGAACAGTAGAAACTAATGCACATGGGGAGCTAGAAAACAGTAAAAGTTCGCTCTATATGAGGCGCTAGAGAACAGTAGAATCTCCCACTACATTGCTCGTTAGAGAACAGTAGAAACACGCTTTAACGGGCGCTAAACAACAGTAGAAACCCGCTACGTGATGTGCTGGAGGACTGTAGAAACTCGCTACTCGGGGCATCAGAAAACAGTAGAACACCGTTCTACGTGGAGCGCAGGAGAGCTTTACTTATACTTTCGGTACGTGAATCGCTAGAGAACGGTCTTTGATACTTTTGCTACTAAGAGCGTTAAAGAACAGTTTTGTGCTAGAGAACGTTTCTTCGCTAATTGGAGTGTTAGGGAACGTTATATACTACGTGAAGCGCTAGAGAACGTTTGTTTATTTTTTGCTACTTGGAGCGTTAGAGAACCGTATTGTGCTACGTGAAGCGCTAGAGAAAGTTCCTTTGATACTTTCGCAAAATAAAGTGTTAGAGAACAGTAGTTTTCCTTCTACATGGAGCGTTAGAGAACATTGGTTACCTTGCTACGTGGATCGCTTGAGAACAGAAGTTATCCTTTTGCATGGTTAAACTAGAGAACATTTGTTACTTTGCTGTGTGGAGTGGCTAGAGAACATTATCCTGCTAAGTGGGGCGCTAGAGACCAATTGTTATACTGCTAAGTGGATCGCTAAAGAGCATTAGTTATATTGCTTCGGGTGCGCTAGAGAACACGTTACCATGCTACGTGTAGCGCTAGAGAACAAGTTATCCTTCCAAAAGGAGAGCTAGAGAACAATATTGTGATAATCTTCCTGTGTGCAGCTTTAGAGAACATTTTGATACCATTTAGAACACTCGCTCCCTCCTTTGGACGATAGAGAACATCACTGCTATCTTCGACAACTTGGAGCTCAGGGCGGGTATTGTTGTTTTCTTCGCGTATCGCAGGAGAGAACGCAAGAACATCTTGTAGCTCTTTCGGTCCGGCACAACGCAAGATAACGTTCTGTTCGTCAGGCAAGCGGAACGTCAGAGAGAGTGTTCGCTGAACCCAGATATCGTCCATTGCGCGTTGGCGATGGTGCTCAGCGGACGAAATCCTGAGCATCCAACACATGAGTCCTCAGCTGGACGCTGTGGATGGATTCCGCTCATTATCGAACCCAGTCGAGGTCACGGCCTAATGAGTCCTTGGGTGAAATGAGATCAAAATCCTTGTAAAATTACTCAAATTATCCAGCCGACAAGGTCGACCGGCGGGATTCGATCGTGAAGCCAAGTTTTGTTTCGTCGCCCAACTCGTCCAAGATGGTGCTCTCATGAGGGCCATGTTCGATTTTGGATCCAATTCCTTTTTTTTTTTTTGTATCGCTCATGAACCTTTGTCCTACCGACATGTTTAACTTAGCTATCAGTCGATGTAGTGAGCACATATGTCGCTTGAATATATATATATATATATATATATATATATATATATATATATATATATATATATATATATATATATAAAGCTACGTCTCTTCGTTGTATATCGATAGGCCGTTTTATTTCTTTCTTGTATCTCCCCTGATGATGTGATTATTGCACGAAAGTGCTCTTGGGAACTTATCGTGTTTCATTTTACCACTGGAGAAAAATAAGGAATATATATATATATATATATATATATATATATATATATATATATATATATATATATATATATATATATATATATTATATCCATTCAAGTCAATATGCATCAAAATCCATTATGAGGAGTTCGAAGCATCGCGCGAACGAGTGGTCGTCCGCGACGGACGGATGGGCGTTGAACAGACGGACGCAAACCCGCTGTACTACGGACAGACGGACGCACGCGTACCCTTACGTACGACGTATGGAGTAACGGACGGACGTAGTGAGAGACAGAGACAAAGCTGAACATAGGCTGCGTCCTGCTATCTTCAGAGTCTGGGCAAACACTGTAAAATAAAAGGTCCAGGAAATTAGATTTAAAAGGAATTATAAGGTCGGGAGATGAGATTAAAAAAAAGGTCAGGGAGATTTTATTAAAAAAAGGTCTGAGAGATTGTATTAAAAAAAAGGTCCAGGGGATTGGATTTAAAAGAAAATGAAAGGCCGGGAGATTGGATTAGAAAAAAGGACTGGGAGATTGGATTAATAAAAGGGCTTGGAGATCGAATTAAAAAAAGGTTGGGAGATTTAATTGAAAAAAAGGTCCAGGAGATTGGGTTTAGAAGAAAATAAAATGTCGGGAGATGGGGTTAAAAATGACATAGGTCGGGAGATGGATAGAAAAAAAAGGTCCAGGAGATTGGATTTAAAAGAATAAAAGACCGGGAGATTGGATTGAAAAAGGTCAAGGAGATTGGATGTAAAAGAATGAAAGACCGGGAGATTGGATTGAAAAAGGTGTAGGAGATTGGATTATGAAAAGGTCCAGGAGATTGGATTTAAAAGAAAATAAAAGGCCGGGAGTTAGATTGAAAAAAAGGTTTGGGAGATTGCTTGCACGGTACCCGGGCCATTGCTTCCGTAATAAGAGATGTGTGTGTGATGTTATCTCTAACATATGATAACAACAGTTAAGATAACCAATTTTTTTCATGATGTGAAAAGATATTTTAAGTAACATTCCTTCGTAGCAGCATCGTACATTGTGGCGTCTATAGAAAATGGTTATATCATTAAATTATTTATATTCTTAAGACTTTTAATTAATGATAAAAGCATAAATCTGAATATATAAAAAAAAGACTTTTAATTAATGATAAAAGCATAAATCTGAATATATGAAAAAAAAGACTTTTAATTAATGATAAAAGCGTAAATCTGAATATACGAAAAAAACATTCTTCGTACCTAGAAGTAAATGTGCTTTGTCAAGTGCAGTGAGCATGGAGAACTGAAGTACGTTTTAGTGTTCGCTTGGGAACGTTCTTGTGTTCTCTCCTATCGTGTGTGGTAATTTAGAACCATTTTTTTTTTTCCTCTAGAACCGAGTATCTAGAGCGCTCGGGAACGTTTCTTGTTCTTCCCCTATCAAGTGGAGCATTTGGAGAAAGTTCATGTGTTTTTTCTATCATGTGGAGCGTTGGAGAACGTTTTCGTGTTCTTCTTGTATTGTTGAGCACTGGAGAACGTGTTTTTTTTTGTCCCTGTCATGTGGAGTACTTGAGAACGTTTTTTTTTTTTTTCCTGTCACGTGGAGCCTTAGAGAACGTTTTTGTGTTCTTCCTGCCATGTGGAGCACCAAAGAACATTTTTGTGTTCTTCATTTAATGTGGATCACAAGAGAACGTTTTGTGTTCTTTCTATCAAGTGGAACGCTGGAGAACATTTTTAAGTTCGCATTTAGGGCACTGGAGAACGTTCTTACCTGCTTCCTGTCATATAGAACAGTGGAGAACGTTTGTGTTCTTCCTACCATGTGGAGCAAAGGGGAACGTTTTCGTGTTCCTTTCATGTGGATCACTAGAGAACGTTTTGTGTTGTCATGTGGAGCACTAGAGAACGTCTTGTGTTCTGCCATGTGGAGCACTTGAGAACGTTTTCGTCTTGCGATTATGTACACCACCGGAGAACGTTATTGAGTTTGTGTCTCGTAGTGTGAAGCACATTTTCGTGTTCTTTCTGCGGCACAGAACGCTTGAAAACGTTCTGGTTCTTCCCCGCCATACAGAGGCATTGGAGGAACGTTTTCATGTTCTTATCTGGAGTTGAAGAACCTTTGTGCCGCTGTGTGTGTGAGAGAGAGAGAGAGAGAGAGAGAGAGAGAGAGAGAGAGAGAGAGAGAGAGAGAGAGAGTACCATGTTGAAGTATCACTGTGGAGAGAGAGAGAGAGAGAGAGAGAGAGAGAGAGAGAGAGAGAGAGAGAGAGTACTATGTTGAAGTATCACTGTGGGAGAGAGAGAGAGAGAGAGAGAGAGAGAGAGAGAGAGAGAGAGAGAGAGAGAGAGAGTACTATGTTGACATATTATTGTGGTCCTTTTGACTTCAAGATGATGTTATCATTTCGATTATTTCCTGACCAGATTCCACTTTCTGTTCTCTCCCGGACAGAGCAAAGTATCGGCACCGCTGGCGCAGCTGGGGGCACAGCAGCAGCAGTTGGTGCAGCAGCTGCAGGCGGTGCAGCGGCAGTACCTGCTGCAGTCAGGTCTTCACCCGGGCCTCCACCACCACAATGGTGAAACACGTAAGTATAAGTCATTCCCCCGGGGGTTAAGTGAAAAGTAATTGTGGGTCACTGGAAGGTAATTTGTTGCTCAGGTGATTGGGTTACGACGGGATCTGATGTATCAAATTACCTTTTTTATATATTTTTTTTTTTAAATTGGCATTCGATATACTTATGTATTGATCTCAAAAGTGTGTAAAGTTCACTTAAATGTTGGATCGCGTCACCATTTATTGGATAAGAGTACTTATATAAAGTTATACGGTTTAACGAAAAGTAATTGAAAGGTAATGCTAAAGTATTCATGATTAAAACATCCTCATTGATCACCATGGATTATAGAATCAGATTAAATGTTTTAAAACCATAAATTGATTTTAAAGAGATCCTGGAAAGTTTAATGAAATGTAAAAGTATGCATGTACGCCGGGGTGGGGGCAAGCCCTTTAAAGGAAGGAGGTGTGGGGGGGTTTGAGGATTAATACTTGGTATTAATCCTTTATCTCGTTGATCGGTCACTCATATGATCCTTAACGAACAGCTGTAGCCTTGTACCGCTGAAAGTACTCAAAGTAGTTTGGTATAGTTGACGAGGAAGCAGCTTTGAAATTTAGTAGACCTGTTCATGTTCTTAAACTTTTAAATCAATATGCCAGAGACCATCTTTTTGGAGAGGACTGAAAATGGCCAGTGGCGATCTTTCAAAGCGCTGAAAATGGCCAAGTGCGATCTTCGTGAGCACGAAAAATGGCCAAGGGTAATCTTTGTGACGGCACTGAAAATGGTCGTGGACGTTCTTTAAAAACACTCAGAAAATGGCCAAGGACGATGTTTGTGAGAACTGAAAATGGCCAGTGGCGATCTTTTTGAGAGCGCTAGAAATGACCAAAGGCGATATTTGTGAGCATTAGAAATGGCCAAGGACGATCTTCGAAAGCACTAAAAATGGCCAAGGGCGAAGTTCGTGAGCACTGAAACTGTCCAGAGTTGGTCTGAGAGCATTTAAAAAAAAAAATGGCCGTGGGCGATCTTTTGGTATCGTGTGTTGCATTACCAAAAGCATGCGTTGGTAATGCCGCATCGGGGGGTTAGTGTGAATGGTCCACGTAAAGAAATAACTGTAGCTGGAGTAAAGACAGACGTAGTTAGATCAGGGCGAATAAGGAATTAGCCAGGAGAATTTTATAATATGGGTGGAGGTTGAGTGCAGACCAGCGGGGAATTTACCCCGAAGCCGAAAGAAACAACTGAGGGGGGACCCTTCCTTCCTCGCTCTGTGCCGGATAATATTTTCATTTGAGAGTATCTTTTAGATATATAGAATCTTTGAATATATTCTGCGTCATAATTCGTCTAATTCTACACCAGGAAGCACTCCAAACTTAGATCTCATCTCTAGCTGTCTTAGAATTCGTGTGCAACCTCCTTATGATAGAGTATTAACTTCAGTTGTATAATAAACCTGTTACATAACTCAATTTCCAGAGAAAAGAAATATTTGATCAACTCTTTACTGTTTCTCATTATATTTCTCTAGGGTCTCCACCCAGTGCCCCAGCGGACAGCAGCTCCTGGAAAGAGAGAGGCGAGCGCTCCGAGACGCCCTCGCCGCACCACCACAATAACAACAATAATAACAACAACAACAATAACAACGACAGGGACCAGAAGCCAATGCCCCCGCCCTCCACTAATGGTAAGTCCTGATCGGGGCCTCGCCTCCGTTACTAGTTCTCTGTGTTCATCGCGCGACCCTTGTCTCTCTCTCTGTCTCTCTCTCCTCCATAGTCAACTTGGCCGTTGGAGAAGTTGTTAAATGGTCTCTAGGTGACGTCCTGCGGCCTTTTGGTCGGCCAGACGTGCACCGCCCTAGATATAATAATGGCTGGGCCCAGCCCTCCACTCCGCTCCAAGTTCTCCATGCGCGACTGTCGTTCGCCGTGACTTTGGCTTCGGCGTCGAGAGACCGACCGACCAGTGCTTTCGGCGAGTGGCTTTTATCTCACGATCTCCATTACTGGAGAGAGAGATAATCACACCCTCAGTGTCGGCTCCCTCCATGGTCAATATATCTCGATAGATTACGCTGATATTAATTCTTGTGATACGAGCGTCAGAATTGTTTTAATGGACAATTTGCTAACATGTTTACGTTCTTGAAAATGAATCCGTTTTTATAAAGACATTGTTTATCAGAACTACTTATTAGGTTTATAGTTGTTTTTAACTATCAGTTTACTATATTTAGACTTCAGATGCAATTATCAACTGACGTAATTTCAGTTTCTTTTTTTTTTTTTACGGTAGTGAATGGAACGAAATAACTCACGTAATCAAAGGAAAGAGTTTGAGATTAATTAACATATAAGAAAAGGGCGATTTATATAGAATAATTTGGAATGTAATTAGATACGAAGTTACTGGGAAATCAGAGCTGGAATTAAGAACTCAAAGGTTATTTTGTGAGCAGTGAGAGAGCTCTGGTCACACTCACAATTTCAGTCACTCGTGCGTATTTTTGTAACTCATTGTTTAATATTTTTCTTCGTAATTATCGTCCATTATCGTGGATGATAATTATACATAAGGTCATTTACACCCGAGTTACTCATTTACACCTGTCACTCGTAGGACTCATGTTTACACCTGCCACTCAAGATGAGCAAGGCCCTCACTGATGCGTTACGTGTGCCCTCTTCTCTCTGCTGTGAGTTACGCGTATGATGTTCCCTGGAACTCGTCCATACACTTGGTCCCTCACGCATGACCTTCATTCCTCCTGCATTCTTCTTTCCTTTTGATTGCCGTCCTTCACGCATTACCGACATTCCTCATGCACTCTTCGTCCCTTTTGACTGCCGTTCCTCACACATAATCTCCTTCCCTCCCTCTGCGTTCCTCACGCAGTCCCTTCATGTCTCATGCCCTCTTCCGTTCCCTTTTGACTGCCGTTCCTCACACATAATCTCCTTCCCTCCGTCTGCGTTCCTCACGCAGTCCCTTCATGTCTCATGCCCTCTTCGTTCCCTTTTGACTGCCGTTCCTCACTCGGTCATCTCCTCACGCCTCATCTCCGTTCCTCATGCACTCTCCGTTCCCCTTTTGACCGCCGTTCCTCCCGCAGTATCCTCGTTCGTCGAGCAGGTTGCCGAACGCGTTCGATCCTCGCGTTTCGTACGATTGAATTCAGACACCAGGAGACCGCTGGGGCCAGACGAGGCTGGTCTGTGTACAGTGTGGCGGAGGTCGGAAACTCGTGGGTTAGCGCGGCGGGAGTGGACGCGTTACACAGTGACACAGAATAGGTTGAGGTGGCGCAAGTAATGCCAGTCTTGGCTCCGAAGCGTTTACAGCTGTTGGACATTTCAATAATTCAGTGAAGCTGAGACTTGTGGATATTATGTCGCCTCTTCAGCTGCGCTTCTGCACCTGTCGACCTTTTATCCAGATGTTTAGGACTCCAAGCTTTCACTCATAAATCCTGCTGAGCTTTAAGCTTATACCGTGTCACGTTAAGCTTTTACCGTGTCACGTTAACCTTGTACTCTGTCACGTGAAGCTTGTAGTGCTTCACTAAGCTTGCAATGCGTCATGTTAAGCATGTACTGTGTCGCGTTAAGCTTTTGGTGTCTCGTTAAGCTTATACTGTGTTACGTTACTTGTACTGTGTCACATTAAGCCATACGGTGTCATGTTAAGCTTATACTATGTCATGTTACGCCTGTACTGTGACACGTTATGCTCATACTGTCACATTAAGTTTGTACTGTGCCACAATAAGCTTATGCTGTGCCACGTTAAGTGTGTACTGTGTTGCGTCAAGCATGTACCTTGCCGCTTTAAGCTTAGAATCACGGAAAGCTGATACTGTACCACGATAAGCTTGTACTGTCATTTTCAACCTATATAATGTGTCACGTTAAGCTTTTTACCGTCACGTAGTAAGCCGTTTACGCCTCTGTGATAAACCTTTTATTGTGTGTCACTTATTATACTTTTCTGTGTCTCTTATTAAGCTTTAGCTGACGCGTGAAGCACTTCACCGCGTCACTTATTCAGCTTTTGACGTTGGTCATAGATGAAAGCTTTTTAGTGTGTTACGTATTAAGATTTGACTATTGCGTATTAGACGTTGCACTGTCACGTATTAAGCTTTATACTCTTGCATCTATTAAGCTTTCTACAATGTCATGTATTAAGCTTTTGCCGTAATATATATATTGTTACGTGTTAAGCTTTTTACTTTGACGCCTACTAAGTTCTTTAATATATTGCTTATTAAGCTTTTAATGTTACGTATGAAACTTTGAACTGTCACATATTAAGCTTTTATTGTCACGTATTAAACTTGGTACTGCCACATGTTAAGCTTTTAACTTTGACACCTATTAAGCTGTTTACTATGTCACGTTTTCAGCTTTTCCTGTCCCGTATTAAGCTTCTTACTTAGACGCCTATTAAACTCTTTACTATGCATTGTATTAAGCTTTGCTGTCAGGTGTTAACCTTCGCACTTTCACGTATTAAGCTTTTTACCATAACCGGTTAAGCTTCTCACCATATCACGTAATTTTACTGTCGCGTATTAAACTCCTCACTATCACTTGTTAAGCTTTTTAATGTGAAACCTATTAAGCTTTATGTGTCACGTATTCAGCATATATATATATATATATATATATATATATATATATATATATATATATATATATATATATATCGCATTAAGCTTTATAATGTATCACATTTCATTAGTAAATCACGTGTTAAGCTTTTTTTTACTGTGGCAGATACTAAGCTTTATGCTGTCACACATTAAGCTTCTAATGATCGCTTCATTCCCGTAATTCGCCCGTTCATAAATCGTTCCATTGGCTTTGCTGTGGATGGAACCCCATTAATCCCAGCGCATGCCGTGTTAAACCATGTCTAGCGCAAGCTGTGTTAAAGCGTGTCTAGCGCAAGCTGTGTTAAACCGTGTCTAGCGCAAGCTGTGTTAAACTGTGTCTAGCGCAAGCTGTGTTAAACTGTGTCTAGCGCAAGCTGTGTTAAACCGTGTCTAGCGCAAGCCGTGTTAGGCTGTCCACCGCATGCCTTGTTGAGTCGCATCAAACGCATGCCGTGTTAAGTTGTGTTTAGCGCATACCGTGTTAGGCTGTGTCGAGCGAATGTTAGGCTCTGTCCAGTGTATGCCGTGTTAGGCTCTGTCCAGTTTATGCCATGTTAGGTCGTGTCCAACGTATGACCCTTTAGTCTATGTCCAGCGCATGCTGTGTTAAGCCATGTCCAGCGCATGCTGTGTTAAGCCATGTCCAGCGCATGCCGTGTTAAGCCATGTCCAGCGCATGCTGTGTTAGGCCGTGTCCAGTATATCCCATGTTAGGTCTTGTCCAACGCCTGCCTTGTTAGGCCTCGTCCAACGCATACCGTGTTAGATCGTGCCATGTTCATGCCGTGTTAAGCCGTGTCCAGCATACGCTGGTGTCTCTCGCAGACCACAGCGCTCAGCGCACCCTTTGTTAGGCCGTACACGGGACGTGTCGCAAGACCCCGCCGAACCCCCGGGCATAATTTTCGTTAAGCTATGGCGGTCAACGCCTCGCCTTCGTTGGTTGCGATTCTCGTTTTTCATGAAGGTGTGTAGGGATTACCGAATTATTCCGCTGCTGTCTTCCTTTCTCCTCTTCCTCTTCCCCACGTCGTGTTATGCGCTCAAATGACCTGCCTTCTGCCCCTTCTAGGGTTCATTTAAGTCTGGTTTGAGGGCGTAGAGCCTTTAAAGGAAGTAGGAATTAAAGAGGCGATGAATAAAATTACTTGGGAAATTATCATCAGACGATAGATGAAGTGAAAATTTCGGGAGTCGAGTCGAATTAATATGGATATAGGCAAGGATGTGGAGGGGCGACGGGGCTGGTACAGACAGACAGACAGACACGCACGGACAACACGGACGAGGCCGAAGAACGTCGCAACGGACAGAGAGGACTGAGTGAACGAACAAGAACACACGAATGTAAGAAGGACGAACAGCAGAACATGAGATGATTTTGACAGACATCAGCGGACCAC
This sequence comes from Panulirus ornatus, assembly GCF_036320965.1. NCBI lineage: Eukaryota > Metazoa > Arthropoda > Malacostraca > Decapoda > Palinuridae > Panulirus > Panulirus ornatus. The sequence goes on along the minus strand of NC_092294.1, from coordinate 7,854,612 downwards.
GGACTGTCTCAGTGACGAACAGGGCATTACGAAAACACGAACCACACGAAACACGGATTAAAGGACCGGGAAATATAGGGAGGACGTGGGAACAAAAAATACGGACGGGCAGGCGCGTTTCAAAGACGGGCATTGGTGTGGGATCCAGCGAGTAATAAGCGGACGCTAAGCGGCGAAAGATGAGCCATGGCAACAGAGACGAATGGTTGAAAAATACATAAGATGAACATGAAAATAAAAACAAATGGAAAAATTAAGACAGACAGACGAACGGATGAAGAAGTAAAATCTACTGTATCTTTTTTTTTTTTTTTGAAATCCCAAATCACGTGATAACATGTTTACTGGCTTAGCGGGAACATCAACCTTATTAAGTTACCCTTTATTAGCCATCGATGGTAATGCCCTCGATTATATTGGAATAAATATGCTAAATACATTTTGAACTCACCAATTTGCATATGACATTCCAATTTTCGTTATCAAGCGCGTTGTCCCTTTTGAAAAGTTTATCGGTACATTTCCCCCCGGAATATATGTGTATATCCCATCGTGTTTGTTCGACTAGAATTCGAGTAATGGAAAACCACGATGGGGGGTTTTTTTTGTAGTAGACAAATAAAAGGTGGTGGAATATTAAGAATCGGGGCGACGAGAGCTTTCCCGCGAGGCGGGGCGAGCTTGCAGGAGCGCGCGACAGAGGGCAGCACTAGCTTGGTCGACGCCACCCGCCTGGGAGGCAGTACATTTTGAATATTTCCTATTTTGACGATGACTATGGCGTTCTAGAGTAATTTGATGAGGATAAGCAAAGTTTAAGCAACGTCAAGAAAAATTTGAACTGTAGAAAAAGGGAAAAATACTCAAATCTTGATAGATATATGACCGGTGTTGCCTTCGAGGGTATGCCTCGGTAAATACAAGTACGAATCCTTTATTGGGAACGGGACTGTCAACCGTTCGTAAGGCACAACTTGGATTGAAATACGAACCAAATACCTGTTCGTACGAGGGACTCGGATTCGTGTGCGATCTACAAATCGCCTCTGACGAGCTGGGCTTTATACTTTGTGAATTTAACCTGTAGTTTTATGTACTCGCTGTAACAATGGCGGAGACGCAGTTACACTTGGTACGTTTTTGAAACATGATTGTTTTTCGTTTAGGAAAAGAATTTTGATATATTGATAAAAGAACTTTAAGTTTCATGTGGGGAAAGAATTTATTTTATAGATTAGGTTAATCGCAATATTATATTATCAGAAGTAAAATTAAGGGTAATTAACTCATGAAGGGATGAGTAGCGTATGCTTTTGTTTGTGGCTAAAAAAGAATCGTGTATTTATACAGGGAATATGAAAGTAAGAAAAAAGAATGTGAAATAGCCTTACATATTTTTTAAGGTGAAGATGAGAAACGCTGAAGAAAATGGGATTTATAAGGAAAAGATTATTTCTCCCTACCGTACATTTGAATAACTTTTTTGACTTCCATTTACAAACTTTTTTGACTTCCATTTACAATGGGGCAAAATGTTATGCTGAAATGTTTCAAAAGAATTGCTTATTTGGGCTTTAGACCACTCGATTCCCAGGGTCCTTTAAGGCCGTTGATGTCAAGTTAAAAATCTCCAGTCGAAAAATCTTAAAACACCTGGTTCAGGAGTTCTAAATTATTCTCATACCGTACGCGCTCTCATCGTGCGCCCACAGAGGCATTTGTGAACGTCCATATGAGCGTTCATCCTGCGGTGCATTACCACAAGTGATGAAGTCGTGGTTCGATAACTGGGGTAAGGTTTAGTTATGTATCCACATTACCATCCCAGATCGGGCCATAATACAAGAAACGTTAGTGTATACGTTAGTGTATTAGTCTTTCGCGTCTTCAGGTCATGACAATGCGCATCCACGTTATGTGTCCCGTCACGTACTGGTTTACAGTGAGATACAAGGATTTCTTTGGCTTGCTTGCAGATATGTGTGTGTGTGTGTGTCATGTTGCAGTGATGGATCATGTCCAGTGCGTAGACGGGAGTGTGATTCGTGTTTATCTAGGGAGTGTGGTTTCTGATGGGTTGGGATTGAAGAAGACTGGGTTAGAAGGTCATTTGTTTAGCCCCTGTCGAAGCAGATGTGTGTGTGTGTGTGTCATTGTTATATTCGTTGAGGCTGGTATGGAAGTTACTGAAGTCAGGCGAGGGTAAGCTTTTAATTTGTACTTTGGGTTTGGTGGTTAGATATAAAGTGATACAGGGGGTCTTCTAACCCCCGTCTTCAATCACTCTTTTTAACCCAAGACTTACATGAACCACATCATTCAGTCACTTTTGGAATCATTCATCATTCGTAGTGAGCAGGACATCAGCCATTCTTGCCATCACATACCACACACGCACAAACATTCACTCCCACAAAGTAAATGTTTCCCAGATGACGGACTGGCACCTCGATTGAACTAGAAAAAGAAACCCTTATCATGCTCAAGACACAATCAATCCGCTCCACTTTAAACTACGCCTCACCTGCTTGGTCTTCCACCCTCGCAAAAGCAAATATAGCAAAAGCTGTAGACCACACAAAATTGTGCACTGGCAACAGTCACCCTGTACCTAAAAACCACAAACACCTTCACAGTGACACCAAAATCCTCTTCGTACAATCCCTCTGCTATTGGTCACCATCGGCATGGCTGGATCATCAGTGGATGGAAAGGAGTACGATCTTCTCTGGGGGACTGCCTGACTCCTAAGAAATCCCTCGCTTGTGTGCGGGGACTCCCATAATGTCGTATGACGATATCCATATGTCTGAGTGAGGGAAATGTTAAGTAATCGAAAGTAATTTATGTTTTATTAACGAGACACGGATATAATGGACAAACCAGCGGATGATGACGTGTCAGATGTCGTCAATTATCAATTGGTTGTTCACCTTGTTTAATATTTATATTTATACTGACGCCAGAATTATGAGTGATTACAATTCAATCATTCTCATTACATTCGATATACTCGCCCATTTTCATCTTATTTTACCATCTCGTGCCAAAGTCGGGTATTACAGTTGCTAGTAGGATGAAACTGTCCTAATTATAGTTATGGTGTTAGACCTTCGTGGTGGAGCGCTTAGCGTTCCTCACCGTGACGTATTTGAGGGGCCCGCCTATGGTCGAGCGCTTAGGTTCGAATTCTGGTTACGGCAGTCGGTCCACAGTCAACCCAGCTTTTCATTCACCCCAAGGGGTTGGTCGATAAAATGGGTATATATATATATATATATATATATATATATATATATATATATATATATATATATATATATATATATATATATATCTTTTTCTTTCTTTTTCTTTCAAACTATTCGCCATTTCCCGCATTAGCAAGGTAGCGTTAAGAACAGAGGACTGGGCCTTTGAGGGAATATCCTCACCTGGCCCCCTTCTCTATTCCTTCTTTTGGAAAATTAAAAAAAAAAACCGAGAGGGGAGGATTTCCAGCCCCCCGCTCCCTCCCCTTTTAGTCGCCTTCTACGACACGCAGGGAATACGTGGGAAGTATTCTTTCTCCCCTAACCCCAGGGATATATATATATATATATATATATATATATATATATATATATATATATATATATATATATATATATATATATATGTATATATATCTTTTTCTTTCAAACTATTCGCCATTTCCCGCATTAGCAAGGTAGCGTTAAGAACAGAGGACTGGGCCTCTGAGGGAATATCCTCACCTGGCCCCCTTCTCTGTTCCTTCTCTTGGAAAGTTATAAAAAAAAAACAAGAGGGGAGGATTTCCAGCCCCCCCGCTCCCTCCCCTTTTAGTCGCCTTCTACGACACGCAGGGAATACGTGGGAAGTATTCTTTCTCCCCTATCCCCAGGGATAATATATATATATATATATATATATATATATATATATATATATATATATATATATTATGAAGAGCTTATATCGTTGAGAAAGTTCAGTTCAGCTTTGATTTAAAAGTACGTTACTCGAATGAACTGTTTAAAGGGTAATTCTGAAGGAGAATTGAATTTTGAATGACTGAACTTCGGTGAACGGAAAAATTGTAACATTCAACCCCATAGTTTTACGTTGTAAATTCATTCATGAAAACCTTATTTGTTAGACTTGTAAATATTTTACAGTATCTGTGGGTTGGAAAAACGTTACTGGTTAGACTTGTCACAAATTTACAGTAGGGAAAACATTACTCATTAAACTCGTAAATGTTTTACAGTTACTTTAAGCA